>NW_016809332.1:470406-485071 GCF_001698545.2 Rhinopithecus bieti | reverse complement strand
ACAGTCTCGCTCTGTCGCCCAGGCTGGAGTGCAGTGGCGTGATCTCCGCTCACTGCAAGCTCTGCCTCCCCAGTTCACGCCATTCTCCTGCCTCAGCCTCCTGAGTAGCTGGGACTACAGGCGCCCACCACCACGCCCGGCTAATTTTTTTGTATTTTTAGTAGAGATGGGGTTTCACTGTGTTAGCCAGGATGGTCTCAATCTCCTGACCTCGTGATCCACCCTTCTCGGCCTCCCAAAGTGCTGGGATTACAGGCGTGAGCCACCGCGCCCTGCCACTTGTATCTTAACTGATGGAAAAACAAATGTATTTATCTTTCATTTGCCTTCTATTACACTTCTGATGTCTTCATTTATAGGACCAAAATATGCATTCACTTTCTTTTCAATCTTATTATTCGGTCTTTTAAAGAAGCCCAAGGGCTAACTGATAACATTCAAAATAACGTGTTATGCAAGAAACCAATTTTAGGGATGGAGGGTGCTTCCTCAGCTATAACTCCTAAAAATCATCAGAATTGGAACACTGGAAAAGAATTTATTTTTGTCTACTGTGTAACTCTTTTTGTACATTTTTTTCTCTTATAACAATCATCTACTTTAAGTTGAAGAGGATCCATTAACTGCCCAACTAAGTATATTTCAAATGCTGTAAAAGTACAGACTTGACTTAACTAAAATCCTCTGGGTACAATACTACCAGAAGCACATGCTTCTCATTTATATCTAATAAATTTAATCAGTGAAGGCCTACCAGAATGTGATATCCCTTAAAAGAAATGCATTACACAATTCCAAAAAATTATTTCTTTTATACTGTCTTTGTGTAAATATCCTACTTTTCAAAATTTCCCAATGTTATAAGAATTCCAGATTAATTAAATTAGGATCAAGCAAATGGTAATATTATTTTAAAATGTTCGTAGAGTGGTACCCTCCCAGCTCTTGCACTCTGCTGCTTTTAATATGTGGGCCCCTGATGGTCTCTTCCATGAGAACCAGAAATCTGTAAGACTCTATCTTGCAGTTAAGATAAAGTGGTTTAGTTACTTCATTATGTGTTCATTTTAGTGGTGCAGTGCACTCACTAATATACTTTATCAATACTAAATAAGTAACCCAGTGTATGTATGAGCAATCATTGATATTAATAATGAGAAATTATTGGACACTAAGTACTATGATAAGAAACATCATAGGTTTATATTGCAAATTAAATAGAGAACTGCAAAAATTTTCTGAATTTTCTAAGCAAAACATATTGGACCCTAAATTATTTGGCTATTGTTATTGCTTTGTTGATGGAGAAATACTCAGCACAGAGATGCTTTTCTAATCTGCAATCCAATATCACAAAGCAAGCATCCACCCTTAAAAAAATCAAAAATCATACATCAAATAATAATAAAAATATCAATGGAATATTAGTGATTTCTTATTATATGTACCAATAACTTTACATACTCTATTTTGTACAAAAGTTTTTTCAGGTAGGTAATATTACTATCATGTTGCAGATGAGGAGACTGAGTTTTAGAAGATTTGTGTGAATTAACCAACACAACAAAGCTAGTGAGCAGCAAAGTGAGGATTCAGCTCATGCCAGCTGATGTAGAAGCTGTGTGCTTACTGTACTATGCAACTCTAATAAGGTGATGTGCTTACTATACTATGCAACTCTAAACATCAGTTAGTTGCACAATCTAAACTGCTACTGTAACTAATAAACACGTTACAGAAATGTCTTTGGTACATTTGTACTTGGCTTTGATCCCTCTGAGCATAGCAAGTCACAAAGTGTTGAGTTGGAAAACTTTGTAATGACCAAAGAAGTATTATGAATATAGGAAGGCCAATTTTAAAAGAAGTCAACAAGAAAGGTATACAAACTGCCCAACTATAATCAAACACTTGCATGAAAAAAAATTGTAGGTAAGACCTGCTTGTATTAAAGGTTTTTCACAGAAACATAAAACTCAGAGATGTATGAAACTAAAAAAGTATGGAAGATTACTGAATTAATCCTGAGGTAAATAATGTCCCAATAGAAATTAGCAGTAAGGTAAGCACTCCAAAACAATCAAATTCGCATGGGGACATAAACTGATATGAGGGTAAGGGGGTGACTAGTTAGAAATAAATCAGACTACAGCCAAATTTAAAAAAATTTAAATATAATATATTGATGCTTAGTTTCCTTTAAGCATTGCAACACATATATTGACAAATGTGGCGACAGCTGATAAAAACTGTGTTAATTGCCAACATCACATAACTAATATTTACTATAAAAAATGTCCCTAAAATAACTTTCTTTCACCATCAGATAGCCATATCCATCTAGCATTCCCTATTTATGTTTTGAAATTTATGTATTATATTTTTTCTTCTCCTTTTAAGATTAAAATATAAAGTTTTATGTTCCCTAATATATCTACTTCAAGAATATTCTAAATATTGAAAATCAATTTTTTTAAATAAAATACCACTGACAGCTGTTCTCTACTTATCATTTCTTAGCACGGTGAAGATTATATTTGCTCACATAAATGGGGTCGTTATAATATAAAAAGCTTCTCAGGGCTGGTGCGGTGGCTCATTCCTGTAATCTCAGCACTTTTGGAGGAGGAGGCAAGTGGATCAATTGAGGTCAGGAGTTCTAGACCAGCCTGGCCAACATAGTGAAACCCCGTCTCCACTAAAAATACAAAAATTAGACAGGCATAGTAGTGCATGCCTGTAATCCCAGCTACTTGGGAGGCTGGGGCAGGAGAATTGCTTGAACCTGAGAGGCGGAGACTGCAGTGAACCAAGATGGCACCACTGCACTCTAAACTGGGTGGCACAGTGAGGCTCCATCTCAAAAACAAACAAACAACAACAAAAGAAAAACCATCTCAGAAAATGTTCCCCTTTTCATTGTTTCCATGTGAATGATATTTCACCCTATTGTTTACTTGTCCTGAAATTTCACAGCAGCAGAAATTCTGCTATACATTTTCCTTTTATCTGGTATTTATTGAAAATGTATTTGGTTATGATTTGAAATATATAACATAGTGACTTAAATACAGGTTTATTTTCTCATGTAACAAGTTAAGAAGTAGGTGGTTGCTGCCTTTCTTTCAGTTATTCAACAATATAATCAATAACTGTCTTGTCTTTTTATATTTCTGTTCACTGTCTTCGACGTGTTGGGTTTCCTTCCTGGTAGGTGTCATATCAGGGTCACAAAATGGCTGCTATTGCCCACTAATACTTGAGTGCTGGAGCGAGGGCAGGATGGAGGGAGGGGCTGCCAGCTCTCTTTGTCTGTTTTGTCAGAAAAGCAAAAGCTTTCCCGGAAGCTCTCTTAGCGACTCCTCCTTACATCTCAAGGCCACAAATTTCAAAGAGTAGAAAAGCAGAAAACAAGATTCTCATTTTTGGCACCATTGTGAGACATTGCCTAGGAAAAGGCATATTGACAATTCAAACAAAATCTTAAATTCTAGTAGCAAAGGACACAGAGGAATGAATATTTGGTAGGGGACAGAAAGGATCTGCCTAAATGTCCTAGTTCATTTGAATATAAAATTCTTAAAGGCTGGGATTGTGCCTGTTCTCTTCCTTGTGTATAGAACTCAGACCATAAGAAAAATGTTTGACACTACAAATTCTATACACTAAGGCAGTATCCCCAAATTTCACTCAATTTTTCTAATATGAGGGGTGCTATTTGAACACAAAACTAGAAAGAGATTATAAATATACATATTCATGGTCATCTTAGGCTACTATAGCAAAATATGATGAACTAGGTGGTTTAAATGATCTCCTCTTAGTGTCCTTGCATGGTGGAGAGAGAGTTCTCTGGCCTCTCTTCTCTTCTTACAAGGACACTAATCCCATCATGGGGACTTCGCCTTCATATCCTAATCTAAACCTGAGCACCCCCCTAAAGGTTCCACATTCAAATACCATCACGCTAGAGGTTAGGGCTTCAACATATAAATTTGGGAGAACATAAACGTTTAGACCATTATTTATGTATATGTTAAAAATGATATAGAATATTCCCAGAAGTCAATTTTTGCTCCATGTATTAGAATACGTATTAAACCTTCCTATGCCCCTCAAAATTGTAGACACTGAAAAAAAACCAACAGAAAATGGTCCCAGCTTTTAATGCATTTAAACGGAAAAAAGAAGTGGTGAATACAGATTCAACTTGAACTAAAATGTTATATAATCTATAATAGAAACCTTTTATCTGGTGCCTATTATGTAATAATGGTATAACACACTTTAATCTTCACAACAACACTGCTAGGTAGTTATTAGCCTCATCTTAAGTGTTAGAAAACTGTGAACACTGAGAGGCTAAGTAATTCATTCAAGGCCACCCAGGGCATAAGCAGTGGAGCTGAAGTTTGGACAAGATCTCTTTTTCTCCCCAAGTCATGCTGGCACATAGTACACATACCACTACATGCTGATTAATTCATTTTGTAAATAAAATCTTCCCTTCTTTTATAATTCTGCTTTGTTTTTACGCTTTTTCATTCCTAGCTTTCTCACTGGTGACTTATGTAGATGAATCGATGGAAATAAGGTCAGATCATTGACAGATGAGAAAATAATGAGACATTAGATTATTATGAGAGATGAAGTTAAGAGTAAGAGGTGAATGAAAGGGAAGAAGGGGTGAAAGCTCAGGATTATGAAGGCAATAAACAGGAAAGAGGAGAGAGAAGAAGAGTGAACACTACCCAGATATTTCTCTGGGCACTGTGGATGTGATGGAATGGTGGTATCCCACCCCGTGGCCCTGTCTTCTCTGATCTCTGGCCAAGCGTGTGGCTTGGCACTGCACAACTAACAGTTAGCAGCGTTCTGAGGAGAGACTCATGGTAGTGACCAGATTGCACTTTCCCTAGCTATTCTTGTGTTCTAATCCTCCACTGAAGGTCTTTTATGGTTGATCTCAAACCTTATAAATATTTAACTCTCCTTTTAGTTACATTGCAAAAGCCTGTTCTCAAACAACGATATGTTTCAGTAACCACAAATTGATATTAATCTACCCTAATGTCTCTGTGTTCCTCTTCTTCAAGTGAGTTGAAAGCATGGATCCACACAATTAGTCTTGTTCAGTTTGTACCTACTTTTATCTTCCATTAACATAGCATAGACTCTCAGGTATGGAAAATAGATTAAGATCCAACTACTCCCCACAAGATTTGAATCCACCTCTCTCCAGGACATTTTTTTTTTTTTTCTTTTAACATTCTCCGTTCAAACTGGTCATATAGCTATATCAAATACTTCCAGTCCATGAAACCTAATACTTCCTCAAGTAGTCCTTTCCATGCTTAGACAACTGTGACTTTAGAGCATGCTTTCCTATTTCACCAGTCAGGATAACTAAGCTGTTCTGCGGTAACAAACAGCCCTAAAACGTCAGCTCTAATACAACAGAGGCTTTTTTTTTTTTTTTTTTTTTTTTTTTTGCTAATATTATGTGCCTATCAAATCAGCTTGGCTCCGGTATATATTGATATCCATATGGGATCCTGGCTGAGGGAGAAGCCCCTCTCTGGGACATTTCTGATCTCATGGCAGAGGAAAAGAGGTCCTAGAGAATCGTTTACTGGCCATTAGAGAGAAGGACAAGAGTAAGACAACCCAGAGAACAGCAGTAAATATCTGGAATAACAGTGCAATGTACCACATAGTTATTGAGTCAAATCCTTTTCCAACTAATATCCCTCCTTCCCCATTGTCTTTTCTCTTTACCAGCTCTACAAATGTTAGGAATCCTTAGCCATGTTTTCTTCAAGCTGTCTTTCTTCAAGTCTAATTGGCTCCAGTTCCTCCACTGACCTGTTGCCTGTATCTAGTGATCTTGCCTGACATTCTCTTCAGAGCCTTTTAAGCTGTCTTGAGTCAACTGGTGAGAGAATTGTTGGTCTATTCTCCAAAGGAAGTGGTCCCTTGACATACTTTTCTTTAGGATGATGGGTTTGGCTATGTGGCTGAGCCTTCTAGACAAAAAAAAAAAAAAGCTTTCCTTAAACAATATCTCATCTAATCAGTCTCCAAATTTGTTAGTAGCTTAAATCTTTAGGCTTTTCACAAATGCACAGGCACTTTGCCTGTTATATATTAGAATGTAGAGATGTTTAAGCACTTCCAGAGGGGAAATGTCACATCCCTGATTATACTTTAGGTAACTTAGCAATATATATACATAGTTGTATTCACAAAACTCCTCAAACCTACTATTTTTTCGTAGGACTGGCTCAGAATGTGGACTTTGGAAATAACCAGTCTAGGATCAAACCCTGATTCCACTCAGTACTACCTATAGGACGTTTGACAAGTTAATTAATCCTGAGCTCTTATTTCCTCATCTAATGAGATACAGATAATAATAGTTATCTTTCTCATGTGGTCATTGAGAGGACTAAATGACAACAGTGGGGCTCCATCAATGTCTTCTTTTGTTACCATACTGGGGTCCTAGTACTCAGAGCTATTTCTGGTCTTACTCAAGGACTAGGTCCTTTAGCATCCCTGGGTTTACCATGGTTATGCATAGCTCCCTCCTCTCTCCCAGATGTCCTTCTCTCCTCCTGAAATGTTTCATCCTCGAGTCAGCATCATCTGAGCTTGACCAGTATCTTTCAAGGTGTTGTCCAAGAGCAAGCCGCACTGGAATCACCTGGAGGCCCACGTGGCCCCATTTCAGACTAACTGACAGAGTTAGAAAATGAAACTAGTAAGTCTGCATATAAGAAACTCCCCCTAGCTAGGGGAGCCAGATAAATTATAGGACATCCAGTTAAATTTGAAATTCAGATAAACAATGAATAATTTTTAGTATGTCTGTCCCATGCAATATTGGGAACATACGTATACTAAAAAATTATTTATTGTTTATCTGAAATTCAAATTAAATGGAGTATCCTGTACTTTTAATTGCTAAATCCGGCAAACAAATCCCAGGGATTCCAATGCTTACTAAATTTGAAGACCACTGGTTTAAGATATTTGGCAAAAATCTCAAATTCAACTTCATGAGCTTCCAAGGAGGGAAGGAGGTAGGGAGGGAGGAAAAGAAGGGAGGGACGGAGGGAGGGAGGCAGAGGGAGGGAGGCAAAGGAGGAGGCAAGGAGAGAATGAGGGAGGCAAGGGAGGAGAGGAAGAAGGAAGGGAGGGAGGGAGGGAGGGAGGAAAGGAAGCAAGGAAGGAAGGAAGGAAGGAAGGAAGGAAGGAAGGAAGGAAGGAAGGAAAAAAGCAAAGCAAGCGAAGCCCATAGACAGAACCTAGATGGCCCATGCATCCACAGAACAAATATGCAGAAGACCAAGGACGCAGTTTCCTCTTCTTAAGAGCAGGTTAGCATTTGTTTCAGCAGCCACAGTAGCAAACATAGACAATCCAACAGCCAGAGAAAAATCCACTTCCTTGTTACTCTAGTTTGGAATTGGGCTTTGGATGTCTCTGTCTCCTTCTGCTTCTTCTTCCTTATTATTATTATTATTATTATTATTATTATTATTTTGGTGTAAACATCTCCATGCCATGCTAGCCAACACCTACTCGTCATTTGGTATTTCCTCTTTTGCTTTCCTAGAAAGAATCTTGGGCCCATCCTCCTCTGTCTGCCCCAACTTCCCAAGCATCAGAATACCTAATCACATAGTCATATAGCCATCTTTCTCCCTCTAATATCAAGTGTGGACTCCCTCAATTTTAGTTCTCTGATGGGAATTTGCGAACTCTCAAACCATTCTGTCTTATGTGTACTAGAGTAACACATTGTGTTTGTTTTTGCATACATTTACAGAGGCCTTAAAAAAGACAGTATCTGACCTAATTTTTCATAATAACCCCATAATCGAGGCAGATGAAAAACTGAGTCCTTTTATTCCTAGACCAAGACCCTTTTTACTCAGCCATTGTCTCATCTCAGGTTATTGTACTCACATCATTCATTTATCATTTTAGAGTAGTGATTAAAGCACAGCTGTGTGCCTTAGTAAGTTTTATTTTTTCTTAGCCAATCTAAGCTTCCATTTCCTCATTTGTAAACTTAGGTTAACAATAGTACCTACATCATGGGCACCGGGTTTAGTCAGATCATCAAAGTCTTAGCACTGTGACTGCAAATTGTAAGCACTCAAAATATTAGCCATTATTAAAACTATCTTGTGGGCCAATTCCTTTCCAGGCCCAGCTTTCCTCTTGTTGTCTTTCAGCAAATAGAGACATAAAATGGAAAACTTAGACTAAAACCAGCAAAACGAGAAGTATCAATGGCTGCGCAAGGAAGTAATGTAGACCTACGCTAAATCTTCTCTTGGTAAACACTTCCTTTTTCATACCCCTCTCCCTTGAACTTTTTCACCTCCACTCCTACAATTTTATGTTATGCAGAGTCAAAAATATAATCATCCTAAACTAGGCTCAGCAGTGTGGACAGTAACTGATTGAAATATCAGGTTCTTTAATTAGAAGCAGGAACTAGAGTGTGGTACTAAGAAGAATGGTAATATAATTATTTGCATCTTTTCTAACTTCCTCATTTACACTGCCCTTCTTCATTTCTATCTCATTCCCTGATAAATATGGTATCTCAAAGCCAAATGATTGGGACTCCAATATTATCACTGTGTTCACCTTCTTTACCCATTAGGGCCTTTATATGATAATAAGAGTAATCTGATATCCCCAATGAATGAGATAGAGTAGCCCATACATGAGTGACCTCAAAGCACTTTTTCTGTACTGCAGATGCAGTGTAAAATTAGGAATATTAGGAAGATTACGACTGCTTTCTTCAGAAAATACTCAGGACAATGTTGTTGTGGATAATGGGAAATAAATGGTGGTTTTTGAACAAGGAATGTGAATGTCTGTTATAGAATAGAATAGAATAGAATAGAATAGAATAGAATAGAATAGAATAGAATAGAATAGAATTCTAGAAACAGAGAATCCATGTAGACCAGTAAGTCTGAAGTCAGGGTCTCTG
Organism: Rhinopithecus bieti; assembly: GCF_001698545.2. Classification (NCBI taxonomy): domain Eukaryota; kingdom Metazoa; phylum Chordata; class Mammalia; order Primates; family Cercopithecidae; genus Rhinopithecus; species Rhinopithecus bieti. The sequence continues at coordinate 476,049 of NW_016809332.1, read as the reverse complement.
TGCAGCAACAGAGGACATAATCTGAGAGGCCACCTTTTCACAACTGTGTCAGCACTTACATCACCATTGCTTTTCATCTTAGAGTCAGCACAAAACTATGCAAAAGAAAAATCAAGAACATATTTAGGACACAGCAGGGAAGGTTCCTATAAACATTTTTGGGGGGGAAAATAGATATTTGATGCTTTTTTAAATAGTTATCAGTGGAAAAATTTGGAATTTCACAGGACTGTGTTATATTTATTTTGACTTAGAGTTCATTTTGTTTGGTTTGTTTATTTGTTATTAACTATATTTTTGAAAGGATAGAAGGTGGATAGACATTGTAATTTTCTTTACTATTTAGAAGCTCTAAATGTTTTAATCTGATTTAGTCCAAGACTGCATAGGAATTACTTGACTTTTGCCATTGAGATAGGTATCATAATCCCTTTACTGCCCTATCCGGAGAATGTTGTGTTTTTCCCCACTTTAAGAAGTGGAATCTGTCAGTATGGTCACTCCCTTATGACTAACAGGTTAGATTATGCTTAAGTATTCTACATGGTCCCTCCCATAAAAACTGCCTCAGAAATCTCCAGTGCCTCAAATACTCTTGTCCTTGAATGGTACAAGGAAGTAGAGGATTCCTGGGGCATATATGATACTTAATCTCTCTCTGCCTACTGACATTCTAACATTTTGGTGAACCCCATTTTATTTGCTGTGGAATTTGACAAATAGCTCAATCCCACAAACATTGAGTGAGCAAGTACTATATGCAAGCAATTCATTCAATGAATATTTTCAACTCCTACTATGTGTCATGCATAAGATTCACCTTAATGAAGGAGAAGAAGGAGGAGGAGAAGGAAGGAAGGAGGACAAGGAAGAAGTTGGGAGGAATCCTCGTTCTCAGGAGCTTCAAATCCTGGCAGGGAGAAGACATGTAAACACAGGGCAATAGAAATCTTGTGCTGCCTCTGTGGACTGAGAGTGAGAGGGGATAGATCCTTGAAGAAATAACAGTGTGCTTGGGGGAAACATGCTGGGCAGGCAAAAACTTCTGCTGAAAAATACAAATTGAGACTTGAGTCATGCCCAAGGGAGAAGTAGAACTTTGATTCCAGTTGCAGCATAGGCAGTAGAAAATGTATGGATTTGAGAGTTAAAAATAATTTTGAACCCATCTTCACCAATGAGCTGTGGTGACTGTGAATAAGTTATTTTGCTTCTCTAAGCCTCCACTCTAAAATAGGAATTGTGATATTTAGCCCAAAGCGTTGAGGTATACATCTCCTCAAGCCTCAAGGCAGTCTTGTATAACAACTTAGAGCATGGACTCTGAAGCCAAACTGCCTCAGTTTGAAGTCTGGTGCCAACACTTAGCTATTAAACTTAGGCAAATTATTGAATTTATCAGTGCCTCAGTTTCCACATCTGAAAATAGAAATGATAATAGCAAACTGACCTCTCAGTACTTGTAAATTAAACAGATAGGTTAATGACATAAAGTACTTTAATAAGTGACTACACATGATAAGCCCTATAACCATTTGCTATTATTACCAAGTGTTTAGTGATGCAATATAAGCCATTACATTGCCATATTACCTGGATAGTAGATGCTATTTTTTTTATTATAGTGCACTGTGTTAAACAATGTAAGAAATATGAATGTTCCTTGTATTTTTAGGGAAGACATGAAAGAAATTATAGCCTAGTCATAAGTGACATTCACAAGTAATCATAATAAAGATGGTATGTAATAAATATTGCAAGAAAGATCAGATATGTCCAATTGATAGTTCAGAAGAATAAGGGATCAGGAAGAAGAAAAAGCTATAATAGAGACATGGCCTCTTCATCATGGCCTGGGCATGATAGCAAGACCCTATCTCTTAAAAAAATGAAGAGATATCCCCCAGGAGCATGTGATCCTAGAGGAAGACATGGGTGTACCTTCCAGATTGAAAGGAGAGGTAATGATCCTTGAGTCAGGAATGCAAGATTAGGTAGACTATTGCTGGGTGGATTAGTGCAGGCAAGGCATTCCTGATGAAACCAACAATGGTTGCAAAGGCATAGAAGGGTGAAAGGGCAAAAGGTGTGTGTGCGTGTGTCTGTGTTTCTGTGCGTGTCTGTGTGTGTACATGTTACAGCAAAAGACAAAGCAGTCAAGAGAGATGGGATTATAAGATGTGTACTTGGGTACATCACATGAGCGATGGAGACACAAAGATGAATAAGAGAATCAGACATGTAGGAAATATTTTTGGATGATGCATGCTGGAAACTGTTTTGTTTTAGTGTCATTTTGTCCTTACCTTTCTCCTTCCTTTTTTCCTTCAAAATACATTTGTTAATATCTACAATGTGCTAGAAAAATATGACTTTCCTTATATAACCTGTTATATAATGTAGCTTTGTCCCATGATAAGTGATATAATAGAAATCACCTCGTATCAAAATTATGTTATATGAGAAATATGATAAATAATTTTCCAAGTTACAGTGAAAATAGGCCCCAAATAGGGTTCTTTCATTAAACTCTTTGTTAAGTTGCTTTCTCTCACTCCCATGTCCCTACAATACATGAATAGTAGAGAATCCTTTTTTTTTTTCAGTTTATGTGGGCTTAGTAAAGAGTGGGCAGGCAATAGAGACTTGCAGATCTCAAATGAATTACTAGAGAATTTAATTTTAAATGCTCTAGAAGGTATCTTCTTCACAACTTGGTGGCAAATTCTTTCAGGAACTGAAAGTTGCATGTGTTTCAAAGGGGCATAAGCTTGTGGAGAGCCTTTCTCTTTGGTTTAGCTGTATCAATAATGCTGATTTTTTAAAAATACACAGAACATGCAAAAATGAGTATATTATTGACCTTAAATCAATGCCCATCACTGTTTCTATCTTATACAGTTAGCTTTTTGGCTTTTTAATGTTTTCATTGTGAAGTTATTCCAATGAAGACAGAATTTTGTAAAATTTATTACCCAGGGAGCTTTTAAAATGAAGCAGAGAAACTTCGACCGAGCAATTTCACTTCTAGAATTTTATTCTATGTACGCATACTTATACATATGTGGAAAGACATATATATCTGAATGTTTATTGTTTTTTGAAGCATTGTTTGCAGGGAAAAAAAGCAGATAACAGCCAAACTATCCTTCAGTAGAGAACTAGTTAAATTATGATATATCCATATAATTAATATTATTCAGTCATTAAAAAGAATAATATAGATCTATATGAGTTATTTGGAATGATCTCCAGGACATGTTTTTAAATTAAAACACAAATACAAACAAAATAAAGAGAGAAAGAAAAGTACAGAATGGGTACAAGGAAGATTTTCATCTGTGAGACGTAAATATTTTTCTGTGCTTTATATATTCATTTAGTACACATGAATGCTATGTATGCATGGAACATTTCTGAAAAGATCAGCAAGAAAGTACATATAGTGATTATTTCTGGATGGGAATCTGGACTAAGCAGCAGGCACACTTTTCATTGTCTGTCCTTTGTATTATGTGATTTTTACCATGCTAATATATTTTTATTAAAAATTATTTAATTAAAGAAAGAATAACTACTGGAGATAAGCCATTTTTGGTCAGTTCCATAGTGGCTAGTTAGAGGCTAAGTGATATGCAATCATGAAATGCCCAAATTAATAAACCAATATTTCCCAGTCCTGGTTTTATTACAAGTTCATTTCTGAGTAGTTCAAGAACTTGTAGAATTATTTTAAAGATCTCAAAATAAAAGTAAGTAGTAATCTAATTTTGAAAGGAAATATGTTTCACACAGTTTGGAAAGAGAGACGTATTGTTTTCAAAGAGGGAGCAGTACCTTAGTGAGTAATTTCATTTACATTCCTGTGTATCTTTAAGCTGAGTACAAACTAAGAAAAACTGTTCTTGCAGAATACACTGTAAAATTACTTTAATCAGTAATTAATTTGACCTTTCCCTATCAAAGGTCAAAACACCAGAAAGACTATTGCTCTTAACATCAGCTCCTCTGCGTAATATTTCTCTTTGCTCTGGAACACAATTAGCTCTTGGAAAAAGAGGCCAACTCTTCAGTTTCTGCCTTTCATGGTTTCTGTCTTCCCCTCTGCTTCAGTGCAGGTCAGTCACACAGATAAGCATTATGCCCAGAATAAAACTGGCTCTGTTTATCTGGGCTAATAAATGAATGGAACCAGTTATTTTCATTGGCTTAGTCTGGAAGGAAACCAAACTAATTTCCACAGACCTTAAATTGGACCTAATCCAAGCTACTTGTCCTCACTAATAAGAGCAATAGCAATTAGTATAAAAGTAAAAAATTTTACAAAAGCAATCCATATTTACTGTCGGGCAAGGAAATTGGATAAAACTAGGAACTAACATGAGGGACTCTGAAAGCTCTGAGAAATCCACTTCATTTCTATTTCAATGAGTTTGAGCCTTGCAGGTGAATACAACCTTTCTTTAGGTTCTAGATATTCCAGTTCCTCTCTGGTCAATTTTTCTAATCAAGTTGTGCTAATTTCTGCTGATGAGCAGAAAGTATGTGTATGATACAGTCAAAACTTTTGCACTTTTGTCTTACTTAAGAAACTTAAAACTCACATTTGTATTCCTAGGGTTTCTGACAAGTCAGCATACCTTGTTTCACAATGTGTTCATGGAACGGTGAGATTTTGACTTCCATTGTGCACATGTAATAAAATGTTCTCATTAGTGATATTCACTCAGTGTATGAAAGCAGTTACTGCCTCTGCCCAAAAGGCATTGCTCGTTCCATTTAAGATTTATGGTTGGCCTTTTAATTATACTCCCAACACTGCCCCTAAATATATTCCCATGGAAAAATATATAAAAGTATTTAACTTAATTATTATCTTGCTCAGAGATCAGGGCAATATCTTGGAACTGCTTCCAAGACCATTGCTTTATGATTTGAAAGCTGTTTAGCTATTTTTACCAAATAATTAATTCAGATATATAAAGAATAGGATAAACTCTTTATTGAAATGATTTGTAGAGAACTTAAAGAGTAATTAATTTTCATACATATTTTAAATGAAAATAAATTATTCTTTCTTTCTGATTAAAAATAATGCCTACTTATAGCAAAACAAAATGGGAGAATTCATTAAAAAAATTGTTTAAACCCAATGCAACCCACCTATATTTCTAATTACCCAAAGAATACCACTATGAAAATGTTCATGAACATCCTTTCAGATATTTATATGGATAGACATTAGGCATACACATTTTTTAAAACAAATGGGATAATACTGGAGGAGTTCAGGACCTGCCACCCCAAAATATGTCCCTTTGGCGTACTGATTGTTCTGACTTAAAGACACTTGGGGTTGGGCATGGTGGCTCACGCCTTTAATCTCAGCACTCTGAGAGGCCAAGATAGGTGATGACTTGAGGTCAGGAGTTTGAGACCAGTCTGTCTAACATGGCAAAACCCCATCTCTACCAAAAAAAATACAAAAATTAGCTGGAAGTGGTGGCACTCACCTGTAGTCCCAGCTACTCGGGAGGCTGAGGCTGGAGAATTGCTTGAACTCAGGAGGTGGAGGCTCCAGTGAGCTAAGATTACAGCTCTGCGCTCCAGCCTGGGTGACAGAGTGAGATCCTGTCTCAAAAA
>NW_016809332.1:461083-470073 GCF_001698545.2 Rhinopithecus bieti | reverse complement strand
AAAAAAAAAAAAAAAAAAAAAAAAAAAAAAGACATTTAGGAGACAGTAGGTATTAGAAGGACTTTCTGACCACCCCCTTTCTATTTAAAACAGGCCATAAAATTTCATATGAAAAAGGTGCCTTCCTTGTATCAAAAAGTGAAGAACATCCTTATCAGCAGAGACTGGGAATCAACACTAAAATAAATCCGTATACACACATTTACTAAAATAACTCTTACTGTCCACTAGTTTTCCCCACTTTATCTTTTAGTTACTTCCCCATAATTAACTGCCCCATAACCCAAACCACTTTCTCTTGTCATTTCTTCACAAATTCATCATTTCTTTGTCCAAAAGGTACATATGCTTTCTACTCTGGTCACTTCTTCATGGTTTCATTTTCCTGTGAGGATTCCCATGTACATGTACCATTCTAATAAAACCTATGTGCTTTTCTCCTATTCATCTATCTTATGTCAATTTGACTTTTAGGTCCAGTCAGAGACCCCAAGAATGTAGAAGACACATTTTATTTCCTCTAAAATACCATACTCTTTTAAAAGTAACAATATACTCTTTAAAATACATAAATATAAGTAGACGATTAGATAGAGAGATCTCCAACTCACCACTTAAAGTGCTGCATCATATTAGATGCTATTTTACATATTTTACCAATCCACTATTGATGGACATTTAAGTAATTTCAATTCAATTTTAAATAACACTATAGCAAATACCAATGTGTGTTTCTCTGATTATCTCCTTAGGTTTTATTCCCAAAGATTACTGACTATGGATATTTAAAATGTTTGAAATGTATTCTTCTGCCTCAACAATGTTAAAACCAATGGTTTTAATATCCTTAAAGGTAGTTTCTACTTTACTCAAAGGTTATTTGGAAGGAGATTTTGGGTAAAGGAAGTGATTAGGAGGGATAGAGGATTAAGAGATGAGGATGATACTGGACATATTTCTTAAGAAAAAAGTCTATGAGATTATAGAAAAATGAGTACAGCTTAGAGATGCTGAAATATCCTAACAATAGAAAAGGTATGTGTTACATGAAGTTGGGCACCAATCCAAAGAAGTTGCTGAGAGAACAATCTTGTGAACCTACAAGTTAACTGTAGGAGAGAAACCCAGAAGTTTTAGTATGAATGCGCTGGAAGGTTACTGTTTCACTCAGGAGGTTAGAAAGATAACAAGAGACCTTGCTTAAATCTATTTTCAAATATAATATTAATATTTTTGTCAGTAGGCTAAAAAAAAAAAACAAGTCTCCCTTTCCTACTAGAATTAAAAAACTGCATTGTTCTTCTCCCCCCTCACACGTCTGTTTGTACCAGGACGTTCTTTTTTAGATCAGGTTAACAAACACCTTTAGGAGACACTACATTTAGAAAAAGAAGTTATTGTTTTGAAATCTTTCCAAAGTGAATAAAAATAATTCTTATACTTCTACAGATATTTAAATCCAAATGTGTCTGTTAAATGGATAAAACCATAGAGGTCTTTAATTTTGCAAAACAAGCCCACAGCAGACCTATGAAATAGAAAAATGTATTATTTTGAATACTACCATCCAATCTTCCCCCACGCTTTCTCTAGTGCCCAACTTTTCCAGCTGACACTGCTACACCTCAGCCTGAAGCCTCTCCCCATCTCGTTCAGCTCTGTCCCTCCAGACAGAACTTCTAGGTGGGGCCCCACAGACCAGATTTACCTCACTCTATACCCTCTGAATGCTTTAGCCTTTGGGTTTGTTTCCTCAAGGCACTCCAAAATGATGCTCTTTTAACTGATGAACTATTTTGAAAATTAATGACTGACGGTAGACCAGTGTGTTACTACTCCAGGTAGCAAGAGCAATTTAAAAGTGTCCTTCAGTGCTTCAGTGGAAAGAAATCTGTTCCATCAAGGGAATTCAGGCTTCTTGCAACAGGATGTTTTCTGTTAAATCCATAGTCATACCAAGCGGGGCAACAGCTCTTAGTTTCTAGTCACAATCATAGATACAGATAGGAGCTACTGATAAATATGATTTCATTGGCGCTTCAATTCTATTTAATTTTTAATTTTATCAGAGTAATACACAGATGCATGCTTTTACAGAGTAAAATAGCACTTACAGAGCTTTTAATAAAAGCAGCTTGCCTGCCACATTGCCTCACTTCCAAAGCAGAATCTTCAACACTTGATTGGTTTATATGTATTTCCAAATTTCTAAACTACCTGCCCACTTTATTGACTTTTCAATTTTAGATATCATTATTGAATGATTTCCCTGTATGAGAAATAAAGATTAAGCAGTTTGATGCACGCTTCTCACCACACACCACAAATACATGTCCCTCCTTCCATCTTCTTACTCTATAGCAGACTTTGGGGTTAAATTAATATTTAATATTTCCATTGATGTCACTGTGCCTGCCTATCAATCACAGCTGAAAAATGCCATGTTTTGTAATTTACATTTCTTTTCTCATATTAATTTCCATTATTCCTAGCCTTTAAAATAGCCATGCACTGTTTTGTTTTCTTGTTTCCTATGTGCCTATCATTCATGCAATCTCAAATTTTCTGATACTGCTGCTAAACTTTCAGTAAAATCAAGACACATTAAGTGAACTATCGGTAGTACTTCTCCTTTCATGGAGACAGTCTTCCTGGGGCTGTCTGTCCTTTTGCTTCTCTGGTCTACTGCAGATACTCTGTTATTCCTAATTGTATCTCTTCATTAAAATGACAATAAAGCTCAATATTTAGTGAAGAGCAGTCTTGACCTGTGACCTGAAGACATAACTTTATTTTCATTTTGATTATTTTTCCTATGTCTCAAATAAGGTTTCTTGTGTGAGTGAGGGATGACCAGGAAAGAGCAAATGTTGCTGTGTTTTGCCTATAAAATAGACACAGATTCCCAAGAATGTCTCTCTAGAAGAATTTTTCCAGAGATTCCTTAGTTCATCCTACTCTCAAATGGCTAATTTTATTCCCCTTGCAAGTCTTTACCAAAAATGATTTTGTAGCCTGAACTGCTGTGGTACTAGAAATGTCATCTGCTTTTTTCTGAGTATTCCCATTGTTTCTCATTTTTAATCAGCCCTGTATAGTTTAGATTTCATGTCCTCCTCTTTTTTGTTTACCCTCTCATTTTGAAGAAGCAAATAGTTCAACAGCCTCTTGAGAAGTAGGATTTGAGAGGTAAATATATTGAGGTACTGCATGTCAAAAATATCTTTATTCTGTTCTCATGCTTGATTGTGGCCTGGCACAGTACCAAATTCAAGGTTGGAAATCATTTTCCCTCAGAATGTTGAAGGCAGTGCTCCGACTGGAACGGGGCCCATGCTGCTGTTGAGAGGTTCAGTGGAATCTGATCTGGATTCTGAATCCTTGTAATGAGAACTGATTTTTCTCTCTGGGAGACTTTTAAGGTCTTTTCTTTATCTCTGGCTTCCTGATGATAAGCCTTGCTTGATGTGGGTCTTTCTTCATTCATTGTGTTAGGTTCTTCATCAGCCTTTTCAATCTGAGAATGTGTCCTTCAGTACCAAAAATGTTTATTCTATGATTTCCTTGATAATGCTATGCCTTCTGTTATATCTCTTCTCTGTTTGTGGAACTCCTATTAATCCATTTATGCCTAGTGTTCCATTACTGGAACGCTAAGTTTGTGAGAGTTATTTATATCTTACTGCTCAAGGTCATCGCCAAGGTCTGATTTTTCACACAAAATAAATTTGCAACCTCCTGCATAAATGGGTTAATTGGATGTGAAACCTCTGATTCTTGTCTTTTCTATACCGTTTTTCATCTCTTTGATATTTATTTTAGTTTCTGAAAGACTTTCTCAAAATTTGTGTTTAAATTCTTCTGTTCTTATTTGTGTTACTGTATTTTTTTTTTTAATTTAAAGAGTTTTTTAAAAATTTATTTCTTTTAGACAGCATTCTGTTCTTTTTCATGGGTGCAAAATCTATTTTTGTTTCTGGGGATATTACTTACAGAAACTTTTCCTGTTACTCCATGAACGGTTTCTAGTATATGGTGTACTGGCTGGAAATTTAGACTCTGCATCCAGCTTAAATGCCAGTCAGTACTGCCATTGACTGTGCCTATGACCTTGGGCAAGTTATCTAACCTCTGCTCATCAGTTGTCTCAGTAAAATAGAAACAATAAGAGTACACAATAACGCATGGCATTATTGTGAGGTACAAACGAGAGCAAAATGGACCCGGCACTCAGAACAGTAACTGGAAAAGAGGAAGCCTATATGATATGTTTTCATATCCATTTCCTCCAAGTTCCTTTTTTTCCTGTTTTATTTTAGTCTTTATCATTTGTGTTAGACAGTTTTCTCAAATGCCTGATGATCCTTGGCTGTGTGTTCATGTTTAATAATGAAGAACTAAGAAGTAGATTGGAAACTGTGTGCCTTTGAACTCCTGAAGAGCCATTTGGGAATCTAACACCCCAGAGCTGCAATGCTAGGAAGACCTCATGATAGAGAGTGGTGATCAAGGAGCACCAGATGTTGCAATCACTGCCTGCAGCCATATGAGACACCCCAATAAGAACCGCCTCACTGAGTCCAGTAAGCACCCAAAACCATGAGAAGTCATAATAACAAGAAGTGATTGCTGTTGATTTGTGCCATCAAGTCATGTACCAATAGACAAATTATGCAGAGAAGAATAGGCCCTAGAATGAGCAAGAGCCCCACCTAGTATCAGATCTTGTGACTTGTAAGTTTCCCTTCCCATCTAGGAACAGCCTCTCAATCTCTATTCCTTTAAAATCTACTAGACAATATCCTTGTTTGATTCTCTATAGACATTTTAAAGTGTTAATCTTTCCTTGAAGTTTAAGACAGGTCATCCAATCCCAGCTGAAGGTAAGTCGGAGTGTTGGAGAGGATGCCCCTCTAAGGCATAGTAATCCCTTGTTTTCTAAGAGTCGAGATGACACATAATGATAAATTACCTACGACAAACACAATCTAACTGTTACCTGGATGAATAATCCTCTTTTTCTCTTCACATTTCATCAGTTCCCTCTCTCATCTAAATACATTCCTATGCCAGAAATAGAATTTCAGAAAATAGGTTACTTTGCAAATTCAAAAGTGTCTCAAATTTAGCGAAAAGAAAGGGAGATGAGAGTGCCAGTGAAACCTTCTCCAAAGCTAAAACAATCTTTGAAAATAGATGCCCACAAATGTTGCAGCTTGATTTACAGAGGCAGATAATTCAGCATTAAATGAGGTGCAACATGATTGCTAAGAGTATATATGTTTAAACTTTGTCAATAGCTATTACACTGTGAAGAGGGATTTTGAATTTTGAACATCTTGTCAAGTCAAGAGACCTTGTTTACATTTCACTGCTCACTTTATTTCTGCCACCAAGAATGAGATTTGACTTCCTCCAAAGAAGTCATTGCTACTAGGAAGGGTATAAAAGCTGAGAGTAATCAAGGTGATCTCACAGGGGAGGAGGTAACTAAGCATCCAAACGGAAACACTTAAATTTAAACAGCTGTAAAAACATGTAATCAGCCATTCAAAATGTAATTGTCAAATCTGGCTACACTTACCAAACATTTTACTCTGCATTTGTTTGAAAGTTTAGGTTAAACATCATATTTGGCTAGTAGGGAAAATTTTGCCTATTCTGATTTACAGTGAACTACGGGAAGCTAATCAGTTGCCTGGAAGATATTGACTGAAACTATGATCTGCATAGGTCACTTAGTTACTAACTGGTTGTGGGAAATGCATGGATGGCTAAGCCTACTGCACCAAAGATTTGAACTATGAACACCACACACAGGAGGAACCTTAACCCTTAGCAGTCAAATGCTGCATGTAATAATGTGCAGAGGAGGAAACTGTATCCTTTAAGTTTGTTAAAAACCAGCACTTTTAGGAGGAACCATCTGCCATTCTCTGACAGTTTACATGTGTTTCCACGAAAAATGAGATAAAGTAAAATAAAACAAAAATAAGCACAAGTTTACTCAGAGATGATGAAACACCAAACTAGATTGGTGGTTGAGAAACATGATGTTCATGGCCTTCATAGTGAAGGCGTTGTTGTTAAGCACTCTACTCTCATTACCTCTTTTAGCCCTTGTAACTGCTGTGATGGATATGTCTATATCTCCCCCCTTATATTTGAAGAAACTCATGCTTGAAGAGACTAAGCAATAGGTTCAACAACCATCCTGATTTGCCTGAGACTGAGAGGTTTCCCAGGTTGCAGAATTTTCACTCTTAACACCAGGAGACTCCTGGGCAAACCAGAATGGTTGGTCACCTTATTCAGCAGCAGGCCACTTACTTACTAACTGGTCATGGAAAAGGCATGGGTAGGCCTACTGCACTAAAGGTTTGAAAGCAACTCCACATGGCAGCAAGCATTTCTTTCTGTGTTACAGGGTATCTTACTTTTTTGGAGACAGAGCCTTGCTCTGTCACCCAGGCTGGAGTGCAGTGATACAACCATAGCTCACTGCAGCCTCGAACTCCTGAGCTCAAAGGATCCTCCCACCTTAGCCTCCCAAGTAGCTAGGATGACAGGTGCCTGCCACCATGTCTGGCTAATTTTTTTAATTTTTATTTTATTTTTTTTTTTGAGACGGAGTATTGCTCTGTCACCCAGGCTGCAGTGCAGTGGCGCGATCTCAGCTCACTGCAAGCTCCACCTCCTGGGTTTATGCCATTCTCCTGTCTCAGCCTCCCGAGTAGCTGGGACTACAGGCACCCACCACCTTGCTTGGCTAGTTTAATTTTTAATTTAAAAATTTTAAAATTTGGGGTCTCACTGTGTTTCCAGGGTGATCTCAAACTCCTGGACTCAGGCGATCCTGCTTCCTCACCTTCCCAAAGTGCTGGGATTACAGGTCTGAGTTGCCATGCCCAGCCTTGTAGGGTATTTTTCTTTGTACTGATTTAGGTATTCAACACTCTCCACTCATCCTTAGACCTGAGAGATACTCACTCTATATGATCTGCTAAACCATTCAAAAGTGAACATGCCCCCATGCCCCTATGAAGCTGAAATGGCAGTATTCACATGTATCTGATATAAAGTCTTATTTGTATGATAGAGGAAGCTAAAGCTTAGAGAGGTTAAAGTAGTTAACCAAGGTGCCATTTAACTTGACTTCTGTAAATCACCTTGAGACTTAAAGGAACAAATTGTTTTTCCTTTAAATTAGAAATCTTTAATACCTGGATTAGGTTCAAAGGGTAAACTGTCAAGGGTAAATTTCAAGAAGAGATAGTATTTCAGATTGGTGGTACTGAATGATAAAAATACATAATCTGTAATGTGTATTTGCAAGTAATCAATTCGGCTGTAGAAGGCAAGAAAACAAACAGGATGGGTGAAGCTCAGAAGATGCATTAAGCATAGATAAATAAAGTAGTAATCTATAAGACATGTGCAATATAAATAAGTGGAGCATATGTGTGTGAAAATAGAAGTGGTTGAAAGGACCAAGTGACTTTATTCATGATATACTAATTATATATCAAGCATGTGTGTTGCCAACTAGTCACGTTACACAAAATATATAATGTAACTTGTAAGTATTCAGAAGAGGAACTCTTGAACTATATATGAAAGGGAAGGTTTCTAGAAGAGGTGATACCTAAACCAAATTCTAAAGGCTCCAAGAAGGTAAGGGTGGGCTGGGGAGGGGCATTCAGATGGAGACAACCATAGGTGGTTGGGTATATGGATGGATACAGGGTAAGGAATCACTGTAGGTTGATTCTATGAAAATGATTGAAGTCAAAATGGAAGCGTGGTCTAAAAAGTGTGCAGGATGGAGCTCAAAGAGCTCACAGACTGTCAAGGAAAGAGGTAAGATGACATGTAGCGTTTGACTTACTTATATTGAAAAGAACTCAAAGCATGTATTAATATCTTTAGTAATAATAGATTCAGGTTGGGCCTTGGGAATGGGTATAGATTTGGACTTATCATGTCAAAAGACATTAATGTTCAAAAATTCTATTACCATGTTATCAAAAATGTCTTTACTTAGGAACCTAAGGTTTTATTTTAATACTAATATAGAACATGAGGGCGGAGCAAGATGGCCGAATAGGAACAGCTCCAGTCTCCAACTCCCAGCGCGAGCGACACAGAAGACCGGTGATTTCTGCATTTTCAACTGAGGTACCGGGGTCATCTCACTAGGGAGTGCCGGACAATCGGTGCTGGTCAGCTGCTGCAGCCTGACCAGCGAGAGCTGAAGCAGGGCGAAGCATCGCCTCACCTGGAAAGCGCAAGGGGGAAGGGAATCCCTTTTCCTAGCCAGGGGAACTGAGACACACAACACCTGGAAAATCGGGTAACTCCCACCCCAATACTGTGCTTTAAGCAAACGGGCACACCAGAAGAATATATCCCTCACCTGGCCGGGAGGGTCCCATGCCCACGGAGCCTCCCTCATTGTTAACACAGCAGTCTGCCGCGATCTAACCGCGAGGCAGCAGCGAGGCTGGGGGAGGGGCGCCAGCCATTGCTGAGGCTTAAGTAGGTAAACAAAGCCGCTGGGAAGCTGGAACTGGGTGGAGCTCACAGCAGCTCAAGGAAACCTGCCTGTCTCTATAGACTCCACCTCTGGGGACAGGGCACAGCTAAAAAAACAACAGGGGAAGCAGCAGAGGCCTGAGCAGATGCGAACGACACTGTCTGACAGCTTTGAAGAGAGCAGTGGATCTCCCAACACGGAGGCTGAGATCTGAGAACAGACAGACTGCCTGCTCAAGTGGGTCACTGACCCCTAAGTAGCCTAACTGGGAGACATCCCCCACTAGGGGCAGTCTGACACCCCACACCTCACAGGGTGGAGTACACCCCTGAGAGGAAGCTTCCAAAGGAAGAATCAGACAGGTACACTCGCTGTTCAGCAATATTCTATCTTCTGCAACCTCTGCTGCTGATACCCAGGCAAACAGGGTCTGGAGTGGACCTCAAGCAATCTC
>NW_016809332.1:441797-458930 GCF_001698545.2 Rhinopithecus bieti | reverse complement strand
CGCATGTTCTCACTCATAGGTGGGAACTGAACAATGAGATCACTTGGACTCAGGAAGGGGAACACCACACACTGGGGCCTACCATGGGGAGGGGGGAGGGGGGAGGGATTGCATTGGGGAGTTATACATGATATAAATGATGAATTGATGGGTGCTGATGAGTTGATGGGTGCAGCACACCAACATGGCACAAATATACATATGTAACAAACCTGCACGTTATGCACATGTACCCTAGAACTTAAAGTATAATAATAAAAAAAATACTAATATAGCAACTGAAAAGAGTAAAACCTTGCTATGCATCTGTTAAAGTCCCATCTATCATCATCATTATCATCATTGTTACCTTTATTATTTAAGTAAATCTACACTGTGTTAAATAACCACCACACATGATCTTACTTAATATGTAATCCTATAAAGTACTATACAATATACTATACTAATACTATAAAATAAGTACAATAGTCCCCCACTAATCCATGGGGGATAAGTTCCAAGACCCCAGTGGATAGCTGAAACCTAGAAGAGTACCACACCTGATGGCCATCAGTTGGAATACATATCTGTTCATGTCTTCCACTCACAAGTTTAATGCCTTTTCCATCTAACCAACCACTTAGCATGCACTGTGGCTGTAATTTCTGCAATTTGCAATGTGACAACCAAACTGGCAGAAATTTCTTTTCCTTCTTCACAATTTCACAGACAGAACATCTTAGCAATCTCAGCATATGATTTTTTTCCTTCCTAAAATTGACAACTTTTATCTTTTCACTTAAAGGACGCAACTGACGCCTTCTTTTGGCGTATTCAAATTGCTAGTATCCCTCCTCTTGCACTTTGGAGCCATTAGTAAGTAAAAAAAAGGTTATCTGAGTCCAAGCACTGGGCTGCCAGGACAGTCAATCTGATAACTAAGACAAGTACTAAGTGACTAATAGGCAAGTAGTGTGTACAGCGCGCAGGCTCTGGACAAAGGGAGGATTCACGTCTCGAGGAGGACAGAGCGGAACAGCATGAGATTTCATCACGCTACTCAGGGTACAAAATTTAAAACTTAAGAATTGTTTAATTCTGGAATTTTCCATTTAATATTTTCAGATTGACCAGGGCTAACTGAAACTGCCAAAAGTGAAACCGTGGATAAAGGGAGACTACTCTTTACTTAAATAAACTTTAACTGAAAATGAGGCTCTGAGAGTTCAAGTTTATACAATCAAGAAGTGGCAAAGTTGGCCTAAGAAGCCTAATGTATATGATTCCAAAACAATAAGGTTTGTATCCAGAATCAGATACATTCAGCTTCTTAGGCCAACTTTGCCACTTCTTGATTGTATAAACATTATCAGAAATACATTCTGGTAATAAATGTTTTAACAATTAGATTTTAGTTAACATAACTCAAGTCACTACAATTTCAACAAAGCTGATAGTACCAGGAGTGGTTCCAAGTGCTTTTCATGATTATATAACACTTTTCTAGCCTTCCATAGCCACAAGCAAGAAGCAAGAAGCACAATCTGAGTGCCAACCCTGCCCACAATGTTCAGTAGACAAAATTTCCCTTGATACTCAAAATTGCCTGGTGCAGTCTCACCTACCACCAATACCACTGTGAGGATTAATTTAGCAGCTTCATGATCTATGCATTCTTCACTATCAACATCAAAGGCTAAATAGCAAAATCACAATGTTAACCTTTCTCCAGAGTAATTTATATACCATTAAGAGATGCAATCTATCAAAGGAATGTATGCCATTGAAGGTAGAATTTTAATCATTGACAAACATCCTTAGGAAAGATTTTGTGGTTTTCTTTTTTTTAGATCAGGGAAGGGAGATAGAGATAGGATGTCAGGGGTATGGTAGAGAGTAGTTTGGGGAAAAGCAAACCCTCTCTTGCCATAGGTCCCTCACTTTATTTGTAATGACTCTACCTCTGGATTGGGAAAAAATCATTAACGAGTGCAAATTGTTGCAAGTGACAAAATAGCAAGTTATTAGTCTTTAGCTACACATATGTATGTGTGTGTTATCAATACACTGCTGTAAACACTACATGGTGTGTTATGAATTTAGCACTAAAACATTATGCATAAATTGGAACAACTATCTGTATCACTAGGTAAGAGCTATCTGTCAAAACAAGGGGCCTATAGTGCCAGGAAATGGAGTGGGAGGATTTTATGGAATACCGGAAGAGGCACTCATGATTAGCAGTCCACTTCCCATAACACAACCAAATTCAGTTGACTGGTTAAAACCAAGATTCAGCAGCTTCCAGGGCCCCTTCTACTTAGAATACCAAGAAAATACTTCTGCTGTCCACTCACCTATAAAGAACGGAAGGACCTTTTAAACTCACAGGAAATGCATTTCTTTCCAACCTGAAGAATTAAGAGTTGGCTAGTCATTCTCCCTACTTTTGTTCTCTTTCCTGTATCTTGGTCAAAAGTGTGGGAAAATCGAGGCATGCTAAAGATATTTTGAGCTCTCCTAATCCTCGGTTAAAATTGTCTGCTCTGCTGAGGCAGGAGAATGGGGTGAACCTGGGAGGCGAAGCTTGCAGTGAGCCAAGATCGCTCCACTCCTGGGCGACAAAGCGAGACTCCATCTCAAACAACAAAACAAAACAAGCAAACAAACAAACAAAAACAAAAAAACAAAAAAATTGTCTGCTCTGGAGAATGGTAATAAAACGTAATAAGTAATAAGAGCTCTAGAAGGAAACCCCATATGTAAAAACTTTTCATCACACCAACTGGTTATTCTTTCTGAGATGGGCCTGAAATTAAACCAATCTTTAAAGACAGAAGTTCATAGCAATCTCTAGGATGAGAAAACCTGGGCTCATTCATTCATTCTTTCTTTCTTTCAACAGTATTTACCAAGTGACTTCTAGGTGGTGCTGCACTTCCGTGTCTTCTTGTTGAGCCTTGAAGCAGAAAACGAGTGGGAGCCAAACCATGACAAAGTGCCTGACACTGAGAAACTGGAATATTGAAATGCAGATGGGGTTTCATTTTTGTCTCCTGATAATGTTTTTGGAAGTCTTGATTTCCTCCCCACAACTGAATTCCCAATAAAGATATGGAAAGTTCATTGTGCAATGGCCGGGGAATTCCTGGGTCACTTGTACCTCTTGAAGAAGCGATTAGGGATGGGGTCACTGTGTTCCCCAATAACTGTAGTAAAGAGCTGGGAAGTCAAGGACCCAGTCACTTTCTGAGCTTTTGTTTCCTCAGATTTCAAATAGGCATTGAAAAACAAAACAAAGTGCAACCTATTTCACGAAGAATTAAAGAGAACTTCCACAAAGAACCTGATCATTGCATGTGAGATAACACATCCAAAATTGCTAAGTCAGGAACTTGAACCAAAGATCTTCTGGTTCAATTTGCAAGAGATCTAAATAGCCATTTGAGAGGGTCAGACAACAATTTTACTATTAAACGAGGGCTTGATTTGTTTTTCTCTGGACTTCTGACCACTCAGGGGCCATGTGATGTGTTCTGAGAAATGGTGTCATGGCAGTAAAAGATAGTGGCCTTCTTCAAAGAGTCATGCCTTACGGAGCCTCCCTAGTGTTTCACCTGGGCAAAAAAAAAAAAAAAAAAAAAAAAACCAGATTTTCATAGATAATTAAAGCCTCACTCTCTTTCTTTGACAAAGATATTTGGCAAGATTCATCACACAGTTCCACAAACATTAGTCACTGATGGATCCAAAGCACAGACTGAAGAACAGAAAAACCTGCTGATACAAGTCCCTTCTCGGGAATGGCTCGGACTGACCAGGCTGGTTCTTCCACCCAATTTGGCCACTGGATTTCAAAGACAAAGTTTTGGACTTGAATTTAGGTAACTTTAAGTCTATTGAAGAACCTTATTGTTTTGACAAACTTTAGAGATGATTTGTGTGTACTTGTCTGTTTTATCTAATAAGAGAGAGATGGTGAGCTCCATAAGAACAAGAATTGTGTTATGTCTGGCACATTGTAGGTGCTCAGTAAATATATTCACTACATAAATAAATAAATAAAGGCCAAAAAAGCCTGCAAAATAGTTTGTGTGATTATTTTTTGGAAAGTTTTAATGATAAAGAGTGTGGTAAAAAATAAATAGAATAATAAGAAATAAAGCCACGAATTCATTATGTTATTAAAAATAATTTGAAAAGAAAACCAATATACCCAGAAAAGCAGAGCCTGAGAAACTGCAGAAAAATGGAGCAGAAGCCTGCTTTATCTCTGGACTTGATGTTGAGACAATATGTTTCCTCATTGCTTAAGCCAGTTTTTCTATTATTTGCAGTGAAAAGTGCTATAATTGATTCAAGATCAATGCATTTACTTCCAGTGGGGCATATTCTTACCAATAACCACAAGGCATTAGTTGCTTCCCCTAGACACTGCTTCCTCTATTGGAAGATCTGGGAAACCAAATTAGTTATTGGAAATTTCTCTGCCTCAACTCCTCCCTTCCCTCCTGAGGGTGAGTTCTTTAAAAGGGAATGGGATGAATTTTCAGAGAGCTTGAAATAAATCTTTAGAAATCCTGTTGAAGTACTGCAACCTAGAAACAAGATCCCCTCTCTAGTGACTGGGAGATTCAAGACACTCCACAGTGAGAACTGGTTTTTGATTCATAAACAATGGTGAAGACCCTCTGTCCTTGTTTTCTCCTTTGCTTCTCTTTGTGTAGACCATCATTGTTCAAAAAGTATATATCACATGAGCTTCTCATGCAAACTACATATATGTAGTTTAAATTTTCTAGTAGTTACATTTAAAAGTAAAAGAAGTGGGTGAAAATAAAGTTAATATTATGTTTTATTTAACCCAATATATCTAAAATATCACTTCAACATGCAATTAACATAAAAACTATAGAGTTATTTCACATTCTTTTTTTTTTCTTTTCTTTTTTTTGAGGTAGAGTCTGGCTCTGTCTCCTGGGCTGGAGTGCAGTGGCACCATCTCAGCTCACTGCAAGCTCCGCCTCCCAGGTTCACGTCATTCTCCTGCCTCAGCCTCTGGAGTAGCTGGGACTACAGGCGCCCGCCACCACACCCGGCTAATTTTTTGTATTTTTAGTAGAGACGGGGTTTCACTGTGTTAGCCAGGATGGTCTTGATCTCCTGACCTCATGATCCACCAACCTTGGCTTCCCAAAGTGCTGGGATTACAGGCGTGAGCCACTGCACCCAGCCTACATTCTTATTTTTATACTAAGTCTTCAAAATCCTGTGTGTATTTTGCACTTAGAGCACATGGCAATTTGGACCAGCCACATTTCAAGTGCTCAATAGACAGCACGGTTGTAGCCACACATGAATCTCCTTTACTTCTGTTACAGCATAAAACTCTTAGACACATAGCATTTAGCATCTAATTAATTATGTAACTGTATTACATCGTTATTGCAATCATCGTTAAACAAGTGTCATTCCAACCCCGTATCTGATTTAATGCAATCTTACATGAAACAGTTTCTTATATTGAGATATAAGCCAGTCTTGATGGCTATAGAGATGTCATTTCTCTTTATCCAAAGATTTCCTTATTATTCTTTACTGAATGTCACTTTTACAGCTATTAGATGGGAATATTATAATTTATTCTAGAAACTTCTGTTTTTAAACTATGTATTAACCAAAAGTACACATGTATGGGGGTACCTGCTTATTTCTGGTAAGCCCATTAGCTGATGTAGCAAATAGGTATCCAGGCCAAAAGCAAAAGTTTGATAGTTGGCCTTTTGTTTAAAAAGTGTTTTATATCTGATTAGCTGAATTCTAACTTATCTATCTTAGGAAATAGATTAACTAAGAGTATAAGAGACAGTCTACTATGGTGGAAAGAGCATAAACTTCAGAGTCAAACAAACTTAGCCCTATCACTTACTGGCTTTGTAACACTGGATATATTCATTAGCTTCTCACTTGTAGAATGAGAATAATAATATATTATGTCTGAGACTGCTAGTTTTATCTCAATATCCATTCTCCCCTTCTTCATCAGTAAATACCCCCAAAAGTTAGCTAGACACAGATGCCCAGAAAAAAGTCCATGTTGTCAGCCCGTTCTTGCAGCTAGATATGTTTATGTGGTTAAATTCTGGACACAGAGGTCAAAATAAAAGTGGTGGCTGTAACTTCCAAGAAGTACCCCTTTAAAAAGGAGGGAGAATGCCATTTTCTTCCTTATGGCTAGAATTCAGACATGATGGGTGGAGCTAGAGAAGTCATCTTGAACCATGAAATGTAAACTGTGTTGAGAACAGTAGAACAAGAGCAGAGCCCTGGGACCCTCCTGACCATGGAATCACCACCAAAGCCCAGGGTTTTAGAGAAGAAAGAAATGCATTTCTATTTTTTTTTTTTTGAACCATTGTTGTTACTTATTTTCTCTAACTTGGTGCTGAACCTAACACATGCTTAATACATAGGATCTTTTTGAGGATTAAATGGGATGGCATATGTAGTCCACTTTGTACAGTGCTTGGCACCTGGGAATGCAGGTGCTTAATATAGGACTGTTTTTATTGCTAGCATAAAATATCTCCTTAAAAGGGTCACTATAAGGGTCAGATGAAACCTATAAGTGAGCTTGCTTTTTTAATCTGTAAATCTGAGAATCACTGTATAAATGTTGGTTATAATTATCATCATCGCCATTAAATTATTACAAGGAACTGGCTAACTGCCAGCATGCTCTACTATGAACAATCTATATTTAGGTCAATTAAAAAATAGATACAGACTTCTTTGTTTTTGTTAGGTTTACTTAACTTTAGTCAATTGTGAATGTTTATAGGCTTGCCATCTTTACATTGATGCTTCAGAACTTAGATGAAACACTTATTTGGGTGGTATAAAGAAAATGCTTAGAATTTGATGAGGCTATGACATCATTTATTCATTTACTTTTACCTTAAAAGTTCTCTATTACAAAATCAATATAGTGTTTTAGTTAAAAAAATTATAAGGACGTGAGTAAAGTGAAAGAAGAGAAGTCACCCCCTTCCTTCTCTTCCATCCCATTCTTTGGAATTAATCATATTACAATGTAACCAATTATTCCTTGTATGTAAATATCATTTTTATATAATGGGATATACACATGTATAATATACATTTTCTATTTCCAAATGAAAATAAAAGAATCCTTTTTTTGCATAAAGTTCAAAGTTGTTGAAAAGAAAATCTTTTGCAACAGCTTTTTTGTTTTGTTCATTTCCCAACTTAAAATGTCTCATGGACATCTTTCCATGTAAATACATATTCATCAATCCCATATTTAACACCATATACAGAGTCATTTAAACATTTTTACTAATTAATTATTGGAAAGTTGTTTGTAAAATAAAGGAGACTGCCCTTAAACTAAAATAGCAACTTAGCTAGGATTAAATAAGGTAATTCAGAAAAATGCTTAGCAAAAGTTTGGCAGATTGTAAATGATTGATAAATATTAGCCATTATGATATTGATGATAGTGAGGATTAAAGATGACTCTCTCTCTAAGCTCACTCTCAGTAAATTTCTGTTGTCAGAGAAGTGGTTTATTTTATTTAATTGCCCAATATGTGCATTTATATATAATATTCCCATCTTATATTTTCATTTTAAGGATGTACTTGGCTGTGTTATATAGTGGAGGTGGGTGCCATGTTCTGGAAGGACTGTCAGACTCAAGTTGGTTCTCTTCAGGACCTGCCCAGCCCATGGTGACCTAGTACAGTGCCAAAATTGAATAAAAAAATACAATCCATCCATCTGTCAGCTAGTAAGGCAGCAAAGAAGGTATTTAGCTTCTAGGGCATTTACAAGCCTAAGTTAATTCTATCTAAAAGAAAGACATCTGCTGGGTGGGACTCACCTCCTCTGAGACTTTGAGACCAGTGGGGATTTAAACAGGTATAAATAATGACTCTTGAATAGCCACCAGACAGCCAGTGGTGCAGCCTACTCTGGGGAGATGAGTCACAGGCTGAGCCGTGGGTAGTAGCAAGTCCCTCGGAGAAGGGAATAGGGGTGTCTGGGATCCCAGGAAGAGCAAGAAATGCAGCCTGTCAGCTCCGCAGCAGAGGAGGGGCTGCGACAGGAGCCCTCACCCAGAAGGGGTGAATGGTAAATCTACCTCAATAGACAGTGGGCTATGCATTGTAAAGCTGATCATTTTGCTGTCCCCAAAACATCTTAAGTATAATTATACCAAAGTCTGAAAAAAGACTGGCTAAAGGGAAAACTAAAATAGATTTTTTTAAATGCAAACACACAATTCTGCCTACAAAAATGTTAAGTGCCAAGGAAAATATTGTTAAAATCCAAGAGGACCTCCTTTCCTAAACTGCAGTGTTCAGGAATTTATATGTATTACAAGGTTGGTAGTGACCATGGACAAATCATTGCCTACACCTCTGCCAGAACATCTCTCATTTCTCATGAAGCCAGAACTTTAAATGTCACAACTAGATCAGAAATAACATTGATCTCAGAACCATGATGTACTTTTTTTCCGCTCTGCATGGGAGCATCTGGGGTGCCTAAAATTCATCCCTCACAGCTCTTGAAAAGCCCTGTGCCTTGCAGAAGGGATGCCTTTCAGTGCATCCGCGAGGAGGTGGCGCCTTTTGATAATTCACACAAAGTAGGGGGAGGCCTTGCTAGTAGAGGGAGGTCTTACCTTGACTGGATGAGAGACCTAAGTTTGGATCTCGGCTAAAGTGTCTTCCAAGAGCAACATTCTTGTTAACCTAACATGCCATTCTCACCCCCTACAGACTCATAGATTTATGGAGTTTTTAACTAGTAAAATGCCTTAGAAATGACCAGTACCCACCCATTTTGTTGATAAGGGACCTGAAGCATAGAGAAGTGAGATAGTTTGAATATTTGTCGCTACCCAAATCTCATGTTGAATTGTAATCCCCAGTGTTAGAGGTGGAGCCTGGTGGGAGGTGTTTGGATCATGGGGGCAGATTCCTCATGAATGGCTTGGGCCATCCCCTTGGTGATGTGAGCCCTGAGTCAACACTGTGATCATGTGGTTTAAAAGTGTGTGGCACCTCCCTCCCACCTCAACTCTCTTTCTTTTGGTCCTGTTTTTGCCTCATGATGTGCGTGCTCCCCCTTGACTTCTTTCGAGAAAGGGTCTCACTCTGGCACTCAGGTTGTTATGGAATAGTGCAATCATAGCTCACTGTAGCCTCGAGCTTCCAGGCTCAAGCAATTCTCTCACCTTAGCCTCCCAAGTAGATGAGACCATAGGCATGCACTACCATGCCCAGGTGATTTTTGTATTTTTTTTGTAGAGATGGGGTTTTGCCATGTTTCCCAGGCTGGTCTCTAAATTTTGTGCCATCTGCCCCCACTTGGCCTCTTGATGTGCTGGGATTATAGGCACGAGCTACCACCACACCTGGCCTTGCCTTCTGCCATGATTGGAAGCTTCCTGAGGCCACCCCAGAAGCAGATGCTGCTACTCTTCTTGCACAGCTTACAGAACTGTGAGCCAAACTTCTTATTTTATAAATTGCCCACTCTCAGAGATTTCTTCATAGCAGCACAAGAATGGTGTAATACAAAAAGTAAAGAGTTTGCCCAAGTTTAGATAATCGTAATTTTTATTAAATGATATTACAATATAATCTTCATTGGGTTTGTTTATAGATTCTTTTTACTAATGCATCAGTAGAACTATATGTACTTATCGATTGAAGTATAAGCTACAATTTCAAGCATGTGAAATAAAGACAATTCTTCTTGCTCTTTAGATCATAAATGTTTAGTCCTCAATATAGATTTCCACATTCTACCACTTCACTACTATACTACGTTTTTAACTAGATTTTTGAGGTCACATCTGCTGAGAAGTCTTTTTTCCCCTCCACAATGGGTTGGCTTCCCTCCCAGGTGGGGTAACCGGATCATCACTTTGGGCTTTCTCTGTGATCCTGTTTGTGACAATATCTTGGGATTGTCTATATAATTTTGATTCTCTAGTTACTTATAAGCTCTGTGAAGATTAAGACTGACTGGACATTTTTTTCATCATTGTATCCACAGTACTTAAAATAGTGTTTGCAAATATAAAGGGGGATAAATAAGCATTTGCAGGAAAAGGAAGAAGGAAGGAAGCAGAGATGGAGGGAGGGACTCATACAGAAATTGATATGAAAAATGGAATAGCAAACGAATGTTAAGAAATAAGAGATAGAAGCAGAACTAAATGTAAAGAATTGAAGAGTTACCTAATTCACAGATTTTAAGATTTCTAAATAAGTATGACAGAGCATAACACTATTCAGCAGAGTCTCTGGTCTTTGTCTTTGTTTGTCTACCTGCAGATGGTGGTGTTTGAGTCATGTGGCAGAAATGCTCCAAGATTTCTGCCTCCTGGTGTTCACGTCTTTGGGTAATTCCTTCCCATTGAATGTGACCAGAAGCTTCTGTGACTTGCTTCTAACCAATGAAATACGGCAAAGGACATCAGGTGTCACTCTGTGATTATGTTACATTTATATAAGATTCTGTCTTGCTAGCAGACTCTTCTAGAGACTCTCCTTCCTGGCTTGATGATGTTACAATAGCAGCCATGTTAGGAAAGCACGGGTGATGAGGAACTGCAGGTGGCCTTTGGGCACTGAGGGTGGCCTCTAGGAGCTGAGGGTAACCTCCAGTCAACACCCAGCAAGAAGCCAGAGCCCTCAGTCCTACAATTGCAAGGAAGTGAATTCTGCCAACAATGTGAATGAGCTTAGAAGCAGATTCCTCCTTAGTTAAGCCTCCAGATGAGAATACAGCCCAGTTGACACTTTGCTTAAAGACTGGTAGGACAGTAAGTAAAGGACTCAACTAAGCCATGCCCAGTCTCCTGACTCACAGAAAGTGTGAGATAATAAAAGTGTTTGGTTTTAAGATAATAAGTTTGGGGGTAATTTATTAAACAGCAAAAGTAAGTAATACAAGGTGTTTAGTTATAAATAAGCTATAAAAATAGCCAAAAGAAAGAGAAAGAGAGAAAGAGAGAAAAGAAAGAAAGAAGAAGAAAGAAAGAAGAAGGAAGGAAGGAAGGAAGGAAGGAAGGAAGGAAGGAAGGAAGGAAGGAAAGAAAGAAAGAAAGAAAGAAAGAAAGAAAGAAAGAAAGAAAGAAAGAAAGAGAAAGAAAAGAAAGAAAGGCAAAGAAAAGAAAAGAAGAAAGGAAGAGAGACAAAGAAAGAAGGAGAGAGAAAGAAAAGATGGAAGGAATATGGTCGTAGTTAAATTGTATGGATTTTTTTTTAGGTTTAATTTGGTGATTTTCAAATCAGTATAGAAAACATCTGAAGAAATTACAAGATTTTAAGAAAATGACAAACATCAGCAATTTAGCAGGCCTGCAAGGGAACATAAGAAATCTGATAATTTATTACCACTAAGGCAAATTTGTGTGAGTGAAGTCTATGAATACACAGGACTGGACAAGATCTTAAGAAGACACATGGTCTATACTCATCTTCAGGTTAGGCTTTTCCTAAATACTTCCAAACAATGATAATGATGATGATGACATCAATACTGTGAGCTTTTATTTACTGAGTTCCTCATATATATATATATACCATATAGAATAGGAAGAAACTAATTTTTATGAAACACCTGCAGTTGTCCATGTGCTATACTGTAAACTTGATATGTCATCTTACAGAAAATAGCAAACCCATACAATAAGTCACAATTATTTCCCCATTTTCACACGCACAGCCAGCCAGAAACACACAAAGAAAAGTATCTTGCTCTAATTCACCCAGCAATTTAATTGTAAAAATGTGATTCAAACACATGTTTAATAGTCCTCACGATCTGAAAAATTTCCCAAGTAATCTAATTTCTAACTTCTATGCCATCTTCTAAGCCAAAAGATGCTAGATAGTAACCATCCTAATTTTTTTCAATCATTTTACATTAAAAAACCTGTGAATATGCTATAAGGTAAGACAAATTTAAATATTTGGAAAAGATTTGAAAACACAATTAATAGAAGAGAACTTCAAATGGCTAACAATGTTTGGTAAAATGGTTACTCCCACTAATAATTAGAAAAATGCAAATTAAAATGAGATATCCCTTTATACCCATCAGGTTTATAAAAATTATAATTTTCCATAATACTAGGTGTTGGGGGAACAGTGAGACTTGCAGCCTTTGTACAAGGTTAGTGGGAATCTAGGACTGATGAGGTCAGTTAGCAATGTTTGGAGAAATTTGTGCGTGTACCCTGGATCCAATGATAGGGTCTCCCACATATTTTGTGGGAGCTAGGAGCTGGT
Organism: Rhinopithecus bieti; assembly: GCF_001698545.2. Taxonomy (NCBI): domain Eukaryota; kingdom Metazoa; phylum Chordata; class Mammalia; order Primates; family Cercopithecidae; genus Rhinopithecus; species Rhinopithecus bieti. The sequence continues at coordinate 446,610 of NW_016809332.1, read as the reverse complement.
GTCAAACAAGTTCTATTATTAGGGAACAGATAAATAAAATATATTCAATGCACACTATGGAATAACATGCAGTGGTTGGTAGCAATGAATGAGTACTTATAGCATTATCTCAAAAATAGCATGTTTGAGTGAATAAAAGGATGGCAGGCCGGGCGCGGGTGGCTCAAGCCTGTAATCCCAGCACTTTGGGAGCCGAGAACGGGCGGATCACTAGCGCTCAGCTGAGATCGAGACCATCCGTGCTAACACAGCTGAAACCCCGTCTCTACTAAAAAATACAAAAAATAACTAGGCCCGGGCCGAGGTGGCGGGCGCTGTAGTCCCCAGCTTCACTCGGGAGGCCTGAGGCCAGGAGAATGCGCAATGAAACCCAGGAGGCGCGCAGCTTGCAGTGAGCTGAGATCCGGCCACTGCACTCCAGCCTGGCGAAGAGCGGACTCTGTCTCCAAAAAAAATAAAAAAAAAAAAAAAAAAAAAAAAAAAAAAAAAAGTATGGCCAGAGAATGAAATCTATTGCACATTGCACAATACCACTTACCTAAATTAAAACATGCATGCATATAATGAGTTTATGTATTTTTCAAAGATATTTATATACTCAATGACATATATCAAACTCATTAGAATTGCTGTTTGTGGGGGAAGGGGAAATGGAAATGAGGTCAAGAATGAACTGAAAAAATATTATGAAGGAAAAAAAGAGACAGGCCTGACTAGACAACTAATGAAACTAATGATTGAACATTATTAACTACAGAGTGTGACTAACTCATCTCTCAGCAGTTGAGGTATCCCCAAAGACAACTAAAACTGCTCTGGAATGAAGCTCTATTGTTATTGGCTAAGAGCTTGTGCTGACCTTGGATATTTGAATTTACAAAACTATGTACCCAACATTTTACTGGGAAAGGAAGCCACATCAGGAAAATGTGGTTTGAAATGCTGTGGGGAGCAGAGGAAAATTTTTTCTAAAGATAAAATAATTAATTTCTTAGATTTGTACTTGGAGAAAACACGATGGCAAATATTTTGGCCATTGTTAGAATTTGTTCATTAGTCTTATCTTAATGGAAGAGAATCTGTTCGACAAAATCATTGCCTTTGAGCAGAACAGTCTCGTGGTAGATCGTTACTCTATGTATAAATAGCAAAAAGAGTCTTTCAGCCTGAGTTCCACTGTCAGTCCCTCTCATTCACTCACCAGTCAAGGGCTATGGAACCTGCACACACAGGTTCCTGTGGACAACTTGCTCTGCAAGGCAGAATGCGCCAATGGAATTGTTCTTTTGTCCTGGTCAACCTGATTTCGTAAGGAAGGGAATACTAGGAAAAGCTAACATAATCCTTCTCCAAATAATCACACAACTTTAACATTTTTAGACATAGGGTCAAGAATATATTTTCAATCCAGTGTTTCAGGAAGTTGGAAATGATACATTAATAAATGAGTGAATAAGTAAACCAAAAAATGAAAACAAGTGAAACAAAACAGAAAATCTAAGATACAAGTCCTTACCTTAAATACAATATTTGCCCTTGGCTACAAATTTGAGGTAATATACCCTACAATACATGTCATAATTTGGCTGAAAGTGATTTTATCCATTTTGATAAGATAGATGAAGGATAAAGAAAATATAGCGTAAATAAGAAATAACTTCATTTATCCACACTTCTTGAGAATTACGGTTTATTTTATGTGATTCATCACTTAACCTAATGACTACTTTTTGTTAGTTCACTTCCCTTTTTTAAAAAATTTAAATGTTTTCAGTAGAATTATTGATTGTTTGCAGTGATTAGAAATTAACTAGAGACTTTTGGCATAGAATGTCCAAGTACCCATAACAATTAATGTGCTATAACAGTAATGTCTGCAAGGGTCACTGGAATGTGAGGACTTGGCCTGATGCGAATAGTCTTGAACTTCCATATGTTTACAAATTCAATTTGCCTTTTCTCGGTACATTTTCTCTCTGTTTTCTGTTTTCTTTCACTTCTTTTTACCAGGATTTTTTTTTAATGTTACACCCTCCCTTGGCCATCCTTATGCCTATCATGGTCATATCCTTTCCTGTGTGTGTGTTTATGTGTGTGTGTTCGTGTGTGTGCATCTATCTGTCTGTCTATCTATCTATCTATCTATCTATCTAATCTAAAATGTATGCTTACATATATATAATATGTATGCATATATATATATATATATAAAGGTCCATGGGTTTTGTGACAACCATGTAGAGAAGTTACTTGCTGTTTACTTTAGGGTATGTGTACCAACCTCAATTATCCAGGGGAAGCTCTAAAAACTTTGTGGTACACAGAGTAGGGAATCCTTTCTGTTCAAAATTATTTTAAATAAATTGTCAAGGTTTTTATTTGGATTTCTATGCCTACTAATAGATATATGTGTTCCATTTAGGGTTCGTAGTTCATTTCTTTCTATAAGGTGATCAACCAAAAGCAACAGATAGAATTTAGTAGCACCTATTTTATTTTGCAGCTCCTGAATTTTACCAATGAGTTAAAAAAAGGTGGGTTTTTTTTTTTTTTCTTCTTTGGCTAACTCCAAAATATTCAGAGGCTAACAAAATCTAAATCTTATTTAGTTCTTGTTATAGCAACAGCAAACGTTAGCATTGGAAGGTACAAACATTTCTTCATCTGAAGAGGTATGAATAACTTCTCAGCCTTTTTTCTCATTAGAATGCTACTCTCCAGTTGCGAAGAGTAAACCTTGTGAATGGGGCTATGTCTCCACACTTAGCAGTGGAATTGTAATAAAATTACAGTTAACCACCTTTTTGTTAGAAGTTCTCTGAAGTTGAGCTATTAACATAACCAACAGTACCTAAAGTGTGACCTGCAAAAACAAAGCCTTTCAAACACGAAACACAATGCCCTATTCATAGTCGATACTCTATAAATAGCAGATCACCATTTTCTTTCCCTTAATCCTTAAAATAGCCTTAACTAGTAAATATTGTTATCTCATTTTTAAGAAAAATAAATAAATAAATAACCACTTGGTCCCATTTGGTCACTATAAAAGAAGATGTATCTGGCCATCCAAGCTGGTTACACAAGCTCAGTGGCAAAACTATTTCTGAATTGGTCTGTATTTTCTCAATTTAAGAGCCTCTCAGCATCGGCCATCATGCCTCTTTGCAGAAGTGCAACTGTTAAAGAAACATTGGGTGGTCTGGGCCCTGCACCATGGGATCCACAAACAATTTCATCAAATGACCCTCAGAACAGCCTGAATGTCACATGAAAAATTTTCGACATGTAAGCACAGAGGGCACACAAGGATAGCAACATCCTTAAAAGCTCGAAAAAGCATGAATTGCAATATGCTGGGCTTCTATAATCACACATAATCCAATAATGTCTTAAATCAACATTAAAACAAATTTTTTTTCAAAGGTTCACAGGTTATTTTCATGAGAAGAATTTTAAAAATGAGAAAATTATCTTCTAATTTGTGCCTGTATTTCTTTAATATTATTAAGTAATAATGTACTGTCAACCCTGATGTCATACTAAGAAAATATTTCTGTGTAAATCTAACATCTTTATTATACTCTCAAGTCACAAATAACATTATATCACAAATTTACATGTAACAGTTTCCCCCAAAATAATTTCCTTCCTTAAAAAGTGACACAGCTGTAGCTATATTTCTGAGCAGTAACATTCAGAGAAAGATCACCAAGTGATAGATGGCAGTTTTCAATGCAGAAAACTATTGAAAATAATCAAGTTTACCGTTAGTGGTGAAAATAAATTGTCTACTCTTGATGTATTCTGTGATATTTTAAAACTTTTCTTGTCAATGATGGCAAATGTAAAAGAAATATATGCATACATACAATTTTTTTCTGATATACATATACATATAAATTAGAAGACATATAATGGCAACTACAATTTTAATGTAATTTTTACCTTGATTTAAGAATGTCCAGTGGAAAGATACTTTTAAAGTATAATACAACAATAATTAAAACATGTACAATTCATTAAAGGTCAGAAGTGAATCCATGTTATAATAATTCCTTTTAGTAGTATACTTGCGAGGTTAACTTATCTGCAACTTTCCTTTAATATTCTAGGACTTAAAAGTTCTTCCTGGGTTTTAAAAAATATTTCTATTTTCTTCCCCTTTATGTATAGGAGGAGTTAGTTGTCTTAAAAAAACAGAACAAATACCTGTGAAATGTGAATGGGCATTGGTTAAGCATTATATTGGTCTAAATTAGGAGGAGATCGAGGAGAAAATACTCACAAAAGATAATTGTCATCCAGACTCTTCAATTAGTTATACTTTCTTTCTTTTTTCCTTCTTAATGAATGAGAGACAAATAAATCTTTGGCATTCCCAGTGACTCTGAAGTGTAAACTCCATCAGATCATCTAGATGCACAGCTGTCCAACAACATTATAATAAAGGCAGTAAATAAATTTGTTCAAAATACCAGCCGAAATGCCTGAGGTTTCGTCAGTGGCCATGGTTGAAGCTCATCATGATTTGGACAGTGCAGCCGAAACCTCGAAGACTTATACACCGAGCAACAATGAAGATACTGTATAATCAACTAGGATTACAGAGGAAAAAGCACAAACTGCTTTCAGTCCATAAAAGAAGTGATTATCACGAGGAAAGAGAAGTGACTGTTGGATTTAAAAGGCATACAAAGAGAGACAGAGAAAAAAATACATATTTTATATATATATATATATATACACACACACACACACACATATATATATACACACACACATATATATATATACACACACACACACATAT
>NW_016809332.1:417849-437875 GCF_001698545.2 Rhinopithecus bieti | reverse complement strand
TATATATATATATATAAAATGTCACCACCCTACCCCCAGAAGATGTTGAAATCACAAAGAACAATTTTCAAAGGAAACATAATAAGCTCACAGATGAAAAACCACTTACACAAACCATTTTCAGCTGTACACTTTGCTAAATTATCTGCAAAATTAGAAAAAGAAACTGAATCATTGTTGAGGTGCATTATCTAAAGGGTACACAGTGTCCAGAAATTCTGTTGCCTCTTTCATCTGAGTCAATGTAAGGTTTGCATTAGTAAGAATTGTGTACTAAAAAACAAAACAAAAGAAAAGAAAACCACACACAAAAAAGAGAAAGCTAGAGAACCAGTATCGAGGCAAGAAACAAAAGGTAGTCAACAACGTTCTTTTCTCAATGCAGAGAAGGCTTATTGAAATATAAGCAAGTACCTTTTTTTCCTTCAACTAGTATATATGAGTTAAAATTTTCCAGTGCTTCTGAAAAAGGTTATTTCTATAATTAGTGCATTTTAAATATCACTTAATAGCTGTTATTGAAATTTGGCTCATGAAAAAACTAATGTTTTTTTTTAAAAAAATGTATTTTTTTTCTGTATAATGTGGCAAAAATGTCACTATGCATGTCAGCTAATTGCATAATATCTTGCTGCTGTTTTGTTTTATGTGCACTTCTATTAACAATTTCAGCTTATAACAATGATTCTTTTCCTTTTGCATCTCAGTACACCTGATGTAAACTTTTTCTCCCATCAATAATGGGGATTCATGACAGTCATCATGAAATCTTTCATAGGAGACAATGTTGTCAGACTCTCTCTCTAGGGGAAAGTTGAGAAGGGATTGCATAGTTCGGTATTTTCCTCAGGAGATTCTGATGTGTCCCCCTAGAGGTTATAAACCGTACCCACTTTTGAGAATCACTGATCTTCCTAGGGGTTATAAACCACCTTCTCTTTTGAGAATTACTGATTTCCGAATGAAGACAAAGAATTTATAGTTTTTCTTTAAGCCAAATTAACACACTTCTAGAACACAGTGTACAGATGCTAGATACACCATGGGCATTCACTCACTCACATTCGATAGAGCTTGTACTTTGATGTTTTTTCTGGTAGCAATAAAAAGTTTATGCCCATCCACCAGCTTGGTTGTGATCATCATGTAAAAAGGTTGTCTGGGGTTAAGGTACTAGATAGGTCATAGGATAGAATAAAATTTCACTTTGGCTTATTTGCTTAGCAATTCTCACCAAAGCTAATGAGCCATAGATCAAAGCAATTCATTGACAATATTAATGGCAGCCTGAGGTCTAAGTAAATTATCTGACCTTTCACTCTGTTACTTGGCCATCGGGAAGCTAGGAAGAGTTCAAGCCTAGTCTTGGTTGTGACTACATTCGCTAGCACCTGAAATAATGAGTTTTGGTAGCCACAGTCTTTTATATATATACATATTTATTTGATACATACTATTGATACATATTATTATTTGATACATACTATTTGTACATTTTTATGCAGTATATGTGGTATTTTGTTACATGCATAGAATGTGTAAGATCAAGTCAGAGTATTTAGGGTGTCCAGCACCTTGAGTATTTGTCATTTCAATGTGTTGAGAACATTTCTAGTCCTCTCTTCCAGTTATTTTGATATATATACAATACATTGTTGCTAACTGTAGACATCCTACTCTGCTATCAAACATTAGAACTTATTCCTTCCACTTAACTGTATGTTTGTACCAATTTATGCCCATCCATTCCTCTACCCATCCACCCACACACACTCTTGCCAATTGGTAACTACTACTTTTAACGTCACTTTTAAATGTCAAAAACTGCAATTACTTTTGTACCAATCTAATATTTCACTCTGTACCCCTATGAGATCCACTTTTTTAGCTCCCACATATAAGTGAGAACATGCAACATTTGTCTTTCTGTGCTTGGCTTATTTCACTTAATATGGTGACCTCCAGTTCCATCCATGTTGCTGCAAATGACCAGATTTCATTTTCTTAATGAAAGGTGAATAGTATTACATTGTGTATATATATAAATTTTCTTTATCCAATCATCCAATAGTAGACACTCAGGTTGATTCCATATATTTGCTTTTGTGAACAGTCCTGCAATAAACATGTGAGTGCAGGTATCCCTGTGATATGATTTCCTTTCTTATGGATAAATACACAGCAATGGGATTTCTGGATAGTATGATTTTTGAGAAATCTCCATGCTATTTTTCATAGTGGCTGTACTAATTTACATTCCTACCAACCGTGTATAAGAGCTCCTTTTCTCTGAATCCTCAACAACATCTTTTTTTTTTTTTTTTTTTCTTCAATAGTCCTTCTAACTGGGGTAAGATGATATCTCATTGTGGTTTTGATTTGCATTTCACTGGTGCTTAGAAATACTGAGCATTTTAAAAATATGATTGTTGGCCATTTGTATGTCTTCTTTAGAGAAATGTCTATTTATGTACTTTGCCCATATTTTAATAGGATTATTAGTGTTTTTTGACTGAGTTGTTTGAGTTCCTTGCATATTCTGGATATTAGTCTCTATCAGATGAATAATTTGCAAATATTTTCTCCCATTCAACAGGTTGTCTCTTCACTCTATTGATTATCTCCTTTGGTGTGCAGAACATTTTTAGTTTAACATAGTCTATTCTTGTTTTTGTTGCCTGCACTTTTGAGATCTTAGCCATAAAATCTTTGCCTAGTCCAATATCCTGTGGTGTTTCCCCTATGTTTTCTCCTAGTAGTTTTATAGTTTTGGGTCTTATTTTTAGGACTTTAATCCATTTGGAATTGATATTTTTATATGATGAGAGGTAGCTATCTAGTTTTATTCTTCTGCATATGAATATCCAGTTTCACCAGTGCCACGTACTGGAGTGGATATCCTTTCCCCAATGTGTGTTCTTGGAGCCTTTGTTGAAAATCAGTTGGCTATAAAAATGTGGGTTTATTTCTGGGTTCTCTACTTTTTGTTTTTTTTGTTTGTTTTCGTTTTTGAGACATTTTGCTCCATCTCACAATCATGTTTCACTGCAGCCTCAACCTCCTGGGCCCAAGCGATCCTCCTGCCTCAACCTCCCAAGCAGCTGAGATTATAGAAGCAGACCACATGCCTGGCTATTTTTTTTGTTTTTTAGACATGGGGTCTTGCAATGTTGCCCAGACTGTTTTTGAACTCCTGGCCTCAAGTGATCCTCCCACCTTGGCCTCTCAAAATGCTGGGATTACAGGTGTGAGCTACCATGCCTAGCCTTGGGTTCTGTATTTGTTCCATTGGCCTGTGTCTGTTTTTGTACCAACACTGCGCTGTGTTGATAACTATAGCCTTGTAATATATTTTGAAGTCAGGTAGTGTGATACGTCCAGCTTTGTTCTTTTTTCTCAGTATTGCTTTGGCCACTAGCGCTGTTTTTTTTTTTTTTTTTTTTTTTGTTCTGTAACAATTTTAGAGTTGTTTTTTCTATTCTGGTGAAAAAATAACATTGGTATCTTAATAGGGATTGCATTGAATCTGTAAATTGATTTGGGTTGTATGGTCATTTTAACAATATTAATTCTTCCAATCCATGAGCATGGAGTGACTTTCCATTTGTTTTGTGTCTTCTCTAATTTCTTTCATCAGTATTTTGTATTTTTTCTTATAGAGATCTTTCACATCTTTGATTAAATTTATTCCTGGATTTAGTTTATTGTAAATGGGATTTATTGTAAATGGGATTGCCTGCTTGATTTCTTTTTCGGCTATATCATTATTGATATGTAGAGATATACTTTTTTTTATGTTGACTTTGTATCTTGCAACTTTACTTAATTTACTTGTCAGATCTAACAGTTTAATGTCATCAGCAAAGAGGATCAATTTGATTTCCTCCTTTCAAATTTCGAAGCCTTTTCTTTCTCTTCTTTGCCTGATTGCTCTAAGACTTCCAGTACTATGCTGAATAGGAGTGATGAAAGTGGGCATCCTTGTTTTGTTTCCATTTGAAAAAATGCTTGCAGTCTTTCCCCATTTATTATGATGCTTATTGAGGGGTTGTTATTTATGTTATAAGATAACTTTATTATGTTCAGATATGTTTCTGGTATGCCTAGTTTGTTGAGAGTTTTCACTACGAAGGATTGTTGGACTTTATGAAATGCTTTTTTTTGCATTTATTGAGTTTATCACATGGTTTTTGTCATTCATTCTGTTGGTGTGCTGTGTCACATTTATTGATTTGCATATGTTGGACCACCATTGCAGAGATGGGTCCCATTGCACCCATCTCTGGGATAAATCCCACTTGTATTATATTTTTGATGTGCTATTGCATTTGGTTTGCTAGTACTTTGTTGAAGATTTTTGCATCTCTGTTCACCATGCATAGTGATGTGTAGTTTTCTTTTTTTGTTGCACTCTTGTCTGGTTTGGGTATCACAGTAAGGCTGACCTTGTAAAATGAATTGGAAAGAATTCCCTCCTCTTCAATTTCTTGGAATATTTTGATAACAATTAGTGTTAATTCTTCTGTGTAAGTTTGGTAGAATTTAGCAGTGAAGCCATCTGGTTCTGGACTTTTATTTTTGTTAGGAGACTTTTTGCTACTGATTCAATCTTGTTATTTGTTATTAGCCTTTTCAGGCTTTCTATTTCTTCCTGATTCATTCTTGGTAGGTTATATATGTCCAGGAATTCATCCATTTCCTCTATGTTTTTCACTCTGTTGTATAGGTTTTCATAATAGTATCTGGTGGTATTTTGTGTTCTTGTGGTATCAGTTGTAATGTCTCCTTTTTCATTTCTGATTGTGTTTATTTGGGAACTCGTTTCTTGGTTAGGTTGGTTAGCAGTTTATCCATTTTATTTATCTTTTAGAAAAATCAGCTTATCATTTTGTTGATCCTTTGTCTTAACTTGTTTGTCTTTATTTCATTTAGTTTTGCCCCTATCTTTATTATTTATTTTCCTTTGCTAATTTTGAGTTTGGTTTGTTCTTGCTTTTCTTTCTTATTTATTTATTTATTTATTTATTTATTTATTTATTTATTTATTTTTATTATACTTCAAGTTCTAGGGTACATGTGCCATAACGTGCAGGTTTGTTACATATGTATACTTGTGCCATGTGGTGTACTGCACTCGTCAGCACCCCATCATTCGTCATTTATATCATGTATAAACTCCCCAATGCAAGTCCCTCCCCCTCCCCTCCACCCATGATAGCCCAGTGTGTGATGTTCCCCTTCCGGGTCCAAGTGGATCTCATTTGTTCAGTTCCACCTATGAGTGAGAACATGCGGGTTGGTTTTCTCCTTCTTGTGATAGTTTGCTAGAATGATGGTTTCCAGCCTGCCATCCATGTCCCTACAAAGGGACGCAAACTCATCCTTTTTTTTATCGGCTTGCATAGTATTCCATGGTGTATTATGTGCCACATTTTCTTAATCCAGTCTGTCACAGATGGACATTTGGGTTGATTCCAAGTCTTTGCTATTGTGGTGGGATTGTAAACTAGTTCAACCATTATGGAAAACAGTATGGTAATTCCTCAAGGATCTAGAACTAGATGTTCTCGCTTTTCTAGTTCCTCTAGGTATATTATTGGTTTATTAATTTGTTATTTTTTAACTTTATTGATATAGGCATTTATTGCTATAAACTTCCCTCTTAGCATTGTTTTTGCTATATCCCACAGGTTTTGGTAGGTTGTGTTTTCATTTTTGGTTTAAGAATTTTTTAAAATTTCCTTCTTAATTGTTTCATTCACCCAATGGCTGCTCAGAGCATATTAATTTTCATATATTTGTACAGTTTCCAAAGTTCCTCTTGTTACTGATTTCTAGTTTTATTCCACCACGGTCTGAGAAGATGCTGGGTATGATTTAAATTTTTAAGAATTTATTGGGACTTGTTTTGTAGCCTAATATATGGTCTTTTTTGGAGAATGTCTCATGTGCTGATGAGAAGAACGTGTATCTACTGTTGTTGAATAAAATGTTCTGTTGATGTTGATTAGGTCCATTTGGTCTAAATTGTGATTTAAATTCAATGTTTCTTTGTTGATTCCTGTCTAGATCATTTGTCTAATGCTGATAATGGGGTGTTGAAGTCTAAAACTATTATTACATTGGAGTCTATCTCTGCCTTTAGGTCTAATAATATTTAATTTATATATAACCAATGTTGGATGCATATATATTTAGAATTTTTAAATCTTCTTGCTGAATTGATCTCCTTATTATATTTTAATGATCTTCTTTGTCTATTTTACTGTTTTGACTTAAATTCTGTTTTATATGATATTGATATAAGTATAGTTACTTCTGCTTGTTTTTTTGTTTTCCATTTGTATGAAATTTCTTTTTCCATCTCTTTACTTTTAGTCTATATGTGTCTTTACAGGCAAAATGAGTTTCTTATAGGTAGCATATAGTTGAGTCATGTTTTAAAAAAATCTATTATATTTAGCTAGTTTATATATGTTAAGTGGAAAATTTAATTTGTTCACATTCAAGGTTATTATTAATAAGTGTGGACTTATCCTTGTCACTTTGTTAATTACCTTCTGGTTATTTTCTATCTTTTCCTTTCTGTTTTCTTTCTTTTCTTTTGTTGTTTATCATTGTGGTTTCGTGTTTTTCTGTAGGGGTAACATTTGGGTTATTTTTCTTCCTTATTTGTGTGTTTGTGGTACCAGTGAGTTTTGTACTTTCATGTGTTTTCATGATGGTAGACATCATTCTTTTGTTTCCAGGTATAGAATGCCTTTGAGCATTTCTTGTAGCTCTGGTCTAGCAGTGATGAATTCCCTCAGTTTTTGCTTGTCTGGGAAATATTTTATTTTTCTTTCATTTATGAAGGACAACTTTGTTGGGTATTGTATTCTGGGCTGACAGGTTTTTTTTTTTTTTTTTATCACTTTGAATATATCATCCTATTGTCTCCTGGCCTGTAATGTTTTGCTATATATATTTTAAAATCCCCAGTTAGTCTAATAGAGGTTTCCTTATGTGTGACTAAACACTTTTCTCTTGTTGTTTTTAGAATTCTCTTTCGTTTTGAGTTTTATTTTAATATGCCTTGGAGAATAATTTTTTTGAGTTATACCTATTTAGGGATTATAAACATCCCATATCTGTATGTCTAAATCTCTTCCTAGACTTGGGAAGTTTTCAGCTATTATTTTAAATAGGTTTTCCATGTATTTGGTCTCTTCACCCTCTGGAACATCCAAAATTCATGTATTTAGTTGTGTTATGGTGTTCTTATGTCACAGGATTTGTTCATTCTTTTTAATTGTCTTTTCTTCTTTTTAAAAAATCTGACTGGGCAATTTCAAAAGACTTGTCTTCAAGTTCTGAGATTCTTGCTTTTGCTTGCTCTGTTGTTGAACCTCTTGGATGAATTTTTAAAATTTCATTCATTGAATTCTTTCTTTCCAGGACTTCTGGTTTGTTCTTTTTTATTATATCTATCTCTGGTGAATTTCTCACTCATATCCTGAATTGTTTTTCTGATTTCTTTCAATTATTTTTCTGTGTTTGCAATCATAGCTCACTATGAACTCAGGTTCCTACTCTCAAGCCTATCTCAACCTGCTAAGCATTTAGGACTATAGCCTGCAGTGTGCTGCCATTCCTGGCTAACATTTTATTTTTATTTTTAGCACAGACAAGGCTTTGCTATGTTGTCTGGAATGGTTTCTTGTGTTTTTATGTTGATAACTGTACCTCTGGTATAACAGTCACTTCTTCCAGTTTTTTTTTTGAGGGGGGGGGATTGGCTTTTACAAGGGAAGGAATTTTTCCTGAAGATACATCTATGTTGTTGGTTGGGTAGGACACTAGCTTTGATTCTAGGTGCATGCAGTAGTTTAGTCTCCATATGATTTATTCAGTTGTAAACAGCATCAGTTGTGTCTGTGATTTCCTCAGTGGCTTAGGCTATTGTTGTTAGTGGAGGTTACGGTGAGGTTTTGTTGAGGATGAGGATTACAGGTAGGCCAGTCATCATATTCCAGTCATGGCAGCAGTAGACCAAACATGCCTGGCCTTGGGCTCCCAGTTGGTGTATGCAGTCACCAGTGTTAGTGGGTTGAAACAGGCCAATACTTGGGCCTCCAGGTGGCTCTGGTGCTGCAGTGGTAGTGGTGGGTCAGTCAGGTGAGTGGGTTCTTGGTCCCTGGATAGGCAGAGTAATGGCAGTAATAATGGCAAGACAATCCTTGGGCTCTGAAGTGACACACATTGGTTTTGGTGATATCTACAATGAGCTGGGTAGGTTGGTCCCTTGTTCCCCAGGTAGCATGTGCAGGAAGACTGCACAGATGCCAGTGATTGTGGACAGGGTGAGGCAAGCCCCTAGACAGTGTTCTAGGGCATTGGAGTGGGGGGAGTGCCAGGCCAGGTAGGCCTGTTTCCAGGGACCCTAGGAATGTAATCATGCCCTGGCTATGGTGGGCAGAGTGGAGTGACCCTCAGGCTCCCAGTGCAGAGCTTGGGAGGCTGCAACAACAGGGGTGATGTGCAGGGAAAGCCTGCCATTAGGGCATGTCCAAGTATGCTGCAGACCTGCTGTTGGGGTAGAGGCAGAGTTTCTGACAGTAACTATAGCCACAGGCAGGCAGTTCTTAGGCTGTGTGGGAGGAGGGATGCTTTAGTCCCCAGTGGCAGTGGCAGTGGCAGTGGTATATCAGCAGTAGTAGCAGCAGGGAAAACTAGTTCTCAGGAAATGTGCAAATGTGTGATGGCAGCCCTGCTGCTTGGTAGATGGAGTCACGACCAGTTGCATGTATTTTGCTTCTGGTGGCAATAGTGGCTGTGGCTGGTGATAAGAGAGTCTGTTCTCAGAGTGTGATTGCAGCAGCCCTGCTGCCGGGGCCAGGGTCGTTATATGTAGTAGCTGTCCCAGGTAGGTGTTTCTCTGACCATAGAGAGTATGTGCTTTGGCTTTCTTTGTCCTGGGAGAGCCTCCCTAGGGTGCTGCACCATCCTTTACCTGGCATACAGGGTACTGTGTGTGCTGGAGTGCTGGGGATTCTGCCACTCTGCTGGATCTGACTGGTGTTATTGCTGCTACAGCTCTCTGGGTGGACACAGAAGGGTGTCAGTGGGGCTCCAGGGATGTGAAGGTGCAGGGGCTGTTGGGCCCCAGGGCAGGATGCAGCCCCCTAGTGGGGTCTAGGCTCTCAAAATGGTGAATCTGCTTAGGACTTGGTGGTGTGTTGGACCATTATGAACTCCTTCTCTAGAGCAATGCCTTTGTGTCACCTCTGGGCAGGTCCCTATGTTATTCTCAGAGCCTGTGATGGGGTCCCCGATGGCTAAGGTCTCAGGAGTCCATGGTGGGAATATGGACAGGTGGGAATCTCCTCCTTATCGCTTCCCTGAACTAGGGAGGCTCTATGAGCTCCCAGGTGATCCCAGATGAGCTGACTCCCTCCCTTCCTGCTCCTTCCATGCCTCAGGTGCTTCCTGTTCCTTCTCTGTTGAATTCCAGTATTCTCACTAAGATGCTCTATTTGAAGTTTGATTATGTACTTGCTATTTTGGTTCTTGTCTGTGGAAGAGGTGTCAGATACCTCTAGTTAGCCTTCTTGAAGTTCCTCTCACATAAGTCTTTATGTCCTTCACGACAATCTTACTATCCCAATGAGTGAATGACTATATGACAAAACAATCTCATTATAGGTAGACATTATAGTGTCACAGTGGATACTATGGTAGGCACCATGACCCTGTTCAAAATCAAGACACTAATTTTCCCAGATGCCAGGAGTATTGACTGCTAATGGCTCATAGCTAAACCCCTCTCCAAGCACTGGCTTTGGATTAAGACTATATTTCCTCCTGAAGAGAGAGTGGGGTAGCCTGTATACAATGCAGGCCAGGAATAGGGTGAAAAACTGGCCTTGAGTGCTAAATGTAAGCAGATGCCAAAAACTCAGTAATCAAAATAAACAATATTTTAATGTAATATTTTAAAAATAAAAATGCAAAGATTCTGTAATTATCAAAATATCACAATTTTAAATAAAGATATAATCAATATGACTGATTTTTCTCTTTGCTTGAGGTTCCAGTATGGCTCCCCAAAACAGTCTATATTAAAGCATTATTTAAAAAATACAAACCAATGCAAAAGGTTACCCTGAATGAAATACTGAAATTTTAAAATAAAGACTGACTTTTGCATTGATTTAGGTTTAAATAACAGTAATGTATTAAAATGTTATTTATCTTGGCTACTGAGCTTTTCGACACCCTCTAAATTTTGTTCTCAAGGCAAGTGTCTCACTCTTCTTATGTAGTCCCAACCCCGGCAGATTGACTCAGGGGAAACCAATGTCTGTCTCCTTTGCCTTAAAGGGAGGCCATGGGAGGCCATCCCATCAACATAGTCCCTTTGGGATTAGCTGAAGCCTTCCTTGTGACTTTATTGCAGTCCAATCCTGCTTTTCTCACTCCCTTACCAGTGTTATTCCCAAGAGTATCCTGCAGGTAAGTCTCTGAGTCTGTTTCCTCTAAGACCTCCCCAGAGAAAAGAGGTGAAAACTGAAGTTCACAGAAGTTGAGGACATTGCCCAAGCTCTCAGGGTTCCTATGAGATGAAAATCCAGGTGAGACTAGGCATGGTGGCTCATGAGTGTAATCCCAGCACTGGGAGCCTGGGGTGGGAGGATTGTTGGAGCCCAGGAGTTCAAGACCAGCCAGGGCAACATAGTGAGACCCTATGTCTTCAAACAATAAAAAAATTAGCTGGATGTGGTGGGTGCATGCCTGAAGTCCCAGCTACCTGTGGGGCTGAGGTGTGGGGATCACTTGAGCCTGGGAGGTTGAGGCTGCAGTGAGCCATGATCTGCACCCCACCCTGGGTGACAGAGAAGACACTGTCTAAAACAAACAAACAAACAAACAAACAAAAAATCCCAGTCAAGTTAGTATGACGTTAAAGCCAGTGCTTCTCATCATAACATTCTATAGGCTGAGGCCAGAATTCGTGGCTACAGTCTAATAAGTCAAAGGTAAAACAGAGATACCAACAATCCCTATGCACTCTCCTAATTGAATTTCCTAATTGCAGACTAGAAATCAGGTTCTCTGATTTCTAAGAAGTGGGCCTCTGATTATATCAGACCCTGTGGTCAGCAGAATAATGCCCCCAAACCCCACTGAAGATGTCCACATCCTAATCCCTAAAACCTGTGAATGTGTTAACTTACATGGCAAAAGGAACTTTGTAGATGTGATTAAGTTAGGGATCTTGAGCATATGCTGCATTATCCAAATAGGCCCAAATATAATCACAAAGGTCCTTATTAGGGAGAGAGGGAGGCAGGAAAGTCAGAGAAGGAAACATGATGACAGAAGTAGAGGTCACAGTGATGTGATCATGAGACAAAGAATGCAGCAGGCCTTAGAAGCCGGAAAAGTCAAGGAACAGAGCCTTCCCTAGAGCTTGCAGAAGGAAGGGAGCTCTGTTGCCCCTTGGTCTTAGTTCTAAGACCCATTTTGGACATGTGACCTTCAGAAGTGTAAGAAAATAAATTTGTGATGTTTGAAGCCACACAGTTTGTGGTAATTTTTAATAGCAGCAATAGGAAAGTAACAGACCCCTAAAGCAGTGTTTCAACCCTGGCGTTATGGCATCATCCATGTGGCTCTGAGATGTAATGGATCCCTAACAGAAAACAGGACCACCAGAGCAATTTAATAAAGACTTCTCAGTTGTATTATATTTTTAAAAATTTAAAATGGGCTGGGCGCGGTGGCTCAAGCCTGTAATCCCAGCACTTTGGGAGGCTGAGGCGGGCGGATCACGAGGTCAGGAGATCCAGACCATCCTGGCTAACACAGTGAAACCCCGTCTCTACTAAAAAAAATACAAAAAACTAGCCAGGTGTGGTGGCGGGCGCCTGTAGTCCCAGCTACTCGGGAGGCTGAGGCAGGAGAATGGAGTAAACCTGGGAGGCGGAGCTTGCAGTGAGCTGAGATCCAGCCACTGCACTCCTGGGAGACAGAGCGAGACTCCATCTCAAAAAAAAAAAAAAAAAAAAAAAAAATATAAAAAAAAAATATTAAATGAACTTGTGTATGTGGAAGGATTGATGATCTGTACTGACTCCAGATGGTCATGTTCTCCTGATGACAGATGGAAGTCCAGGAGAGGCGGGGCCATCTACAGGAAAGCAGGAGAGAAATGATTGATATAAGAGGCCAGCACAATCCAGGAACTCTTTATACAAGCACAACTTTTACTTTTCTGATTCTTCAGTAGTATTTTTTGAATTATGGAAGGAGATAAACTTTCCTATTATTTTAATATGGAACCAGCTGTATTGTTGTTTCTCCTTCCGTGCTGTGCTAGAAGAGTCTGGAGTTTAAGTTCTTCTTGTATTTGAGCAACAGTTAATGTTTGCAAATTCTTTTTGTTGATTAGACATTTGGGTCTAATGGATCACTAAGGTTTATTATAAAAAAGGTTGAAGTTCAAGGATTTTTCTTCTTTTTACATTAGTTGTAAGGAAGAGGACAAAATGCCTTGGCAAGAAGCCAGAACAAGAGAATTTGGAGCATCAACAAAATATGCTGAACATAAACAAGAGAGTAGGGTTTCACTCTAAGTAAGAAAGTGGTTCTCCCAGGGGGATGAACTAGAAAAAGGGAGAGGAAAGTACTATGTGTTTATGAACAGGAAGATGTAGGAAATGGGGAAGGGGGAGGTAGTCATAGTTAAGTGGATTGGATCTTAAGCAACTTTGCCAATGATATTTTTACCCCAAGTGTATGCCAGCAATATATGGTTCTACTGCTAGTGACCTCATAGAAGCAGAGTCATCACTGGAGAAAGCCATAGCTCTCATCCCGATGGGCATCTCCTGCCTCTGAGGCCTCAGTTAGCTGCACTTGCCTTCTGCATCTCCTGGGGATTTCACTCCATCAGTTAGCATCTTGTTTGCTGACTTCCCTAAAGAAGCGTTATGTATTAATACTAGTCTGTTATAATGTTGCTATAAAGATACCCAAGACTGGGTAATTTAAAGAGAAAAGAAGCTTAATTCACTGAAAGTTCTGCATGGCCAGGGGCTTTCAAAATGTACAATCATGGTGGAAGGCAAAGGAGAAGCAAGCTACCTCCTTCACAAGGCAGCAGGAGAGAGAGCAAGCAAGCAGGGGAAATGCCAGACACTTGTCAAACAACCAGATATTGTGAGAACTCCCTCACTATCACAAGAACAGCCTGGCGGAAACCACCCCCATGATTCAATCACCTCCCAACAGGTCCCTCTCTCGATATGTAGGGATTACAATTTGAGATGAGATTTGGGTGGGGACACAGAGCCAAATCATATCGTGATGCCTATCCATTTCTTTGAATTTTGTTTGGTTCCTGACTGACTTATTCTTACCTCACAATGCCCCAGGATATATGTGAGCCCCCCAAAAATGGGATTAAAATCTGAAAGACTTAGTAGCGTGGCCTAACAAAGAATCCTTGGGGCTAACTGGACCCAAACTGATTTGATACCTTCCCAGCATCTCTTCTTCTTTTACATGAGCTTGGACAATGGTTAATGGCTCCTTTTAGAGAATAATTTAAAAACATGTCAATATAAGGGCCACCTAGAACATAAAGAAGGAATATAAAGGTCAAAGGTCTTGTTATATATCAACATGGTCTTTGAGAATTGCTTATACTCAATTTTGATGAGCCCAGCTCTTTATGGCTGCTGCTTCTGTGTTTTGGAAAAGTGCAAGCCTGGGCAACTCACTGATACTCTCAGCAGCATAGATCCAACTAAACTCCTAGTTTAGTTGTGGTAGTACCTAGTGGTGGTACCACTATGGTGGTGCAGCTCTTGGTACTGTCCTGGTTTGAGTTTCTTGGACATTTGGAGAAATAAAACAGATGGGAGAATTATGATTTTGAAGAAATAACTTACCATGTTGCAAATTTCTTTATCAATGAAAGTTCAGTAATTTTCCACATTGTTTAACTGAAAGTTGTGGGTTTTTAAATGTAGGTGTTTAAGCTAGCACTTGAGTGAATTTAAAAAAATGGACTAAATACTGTGGAGGGAAAAGTGCAAAAGGATCAGATAACACACTGCAGTGGAGCCTCCAGGCTGTCTGCCCAGCAACCTTCTGATCCATAGATGTGGGCCTGGGTAACCTGTGTCACCTGCTGGCCTCCCTCCTTGCCAGAGTGGTGGTGGGGTTAGGGACTAAGAAACTACACATCATTCTCTGCATGTGGCCAAACTTACAACATGGGAGTAGTGAAACGTCTGTGAGAACTAGTGTATTAGTCCATTTCCACGCTGCTAATAAAGATACCCAAGATTGGGTAATTTATAAAGAAAAAGAGGTTTAATGGACTCACAGTTCCACATGGCTGGGGAGGCCTCACAATCATGGTGGAAGCCAAGGAGGAGCAAGTGATGTCTTACATGGATGGCAGCAGGCAAACAGAGCTTGCACAGAGAAACTCCCCCTTATAAAACCATCAGATCTTGTGAGATGTATTCACTATCACGAGAACAGCATGGGAAACACCTGCCCCCATGATTCAATTACCTCCCATGAGGTCCCTTCCACAACACGTGGGAATTCAAGATGATATTTGAGTGGAGACACAGCCAAATCATACCAGTCTCTCCCTTGCCCCTCCCAAATCTCATGTCCTTACATGTCAAAAACAATCATGCCTTCCCAACAGTCTCCCAAAGTCTTAACTCATTTCAGCACTAACTCTTTTAAATGTCTATAGTCCAAAGTCTCATCTGAGACAAAGCAAGTTCCTTCTGCCTATGAGTCTATAAAATCAAGAGCAAGTTAGTTACTTCCTAGATACAATGGAGGTACAGGCATTGGGTAAATACAGCCATTCCAAACAGGAGAAATTGGGCAAAACGAAGGGGCTACATGCCCCATGCAAGTCCAAAATCCAGCAGGGCAGTTAAATCGTAAAGCTCCAAAATGGTCTGCTTTGACTCCTTATCTCACATCCCGGTTATGCTGATGCAAGAAGTGGGTTCCCATGGTCTTGGGCAGCTCTGCCAGTGTGGCTTTGCAGGGTACAGCCTCTTTTCTGGCTGCTTTCATGGGCTGGTGATGAGTGTCTGTGAGTTTTCCAGGTGCATGGTGCAAGCTCTCAGTGGATCTTCCATTCTAGGGTCTGGAGGATGGAGACCCTTTTCTCACAGCTCCACTAGACAGCACCCTAATGGAGACTCTGTGTAGGGGCTTCCATCCCATATTTGCCTTCCACACTACCCTAGCAGAGGTTCTCCATGAGGTCTGCCCCTGAAGCAAAGCTTGTTCCTAGACATCCAGGCATTTTCATACATCCTCAATTTTCATGGTGGAGGTTCCCAAATCCCAGTTCTTGACTCTGTGCACTCACAGGCTCAACATCACATGAAAGCTGCCAAGGCTTGGGGCTTGCACCCTCTGAAGCAAGAGACTGAGCTCTACCTTGGCCCCTTCCAGTCATGGCTAGAGCAGCTGGGATACAGAGCACTAAGTCCTTAGACTCTACACAGCAGAGGGACACTGGGCCCAGCCAGTGAAACCATTTTTCCCTCCTAGGCCTCCAGCCCTGCGATGGGAAGGGCTACCTTGAAGACTTCTGACATGCACTGGAGACATTTTCCCCATTGTCTTGGCAATGATTCATATTCAGCTCCTCGTTACTTATGCAAACTTCTGCAGCCAGCTTAAATTTCTCCTCAGAAAATGGGATTTTCTTTTCTATCACATTGTCAGGCTCCAAATTTCTGAACTTTTATGATCTACTTTCTTTATAAAACTGAATGCCTTTAACACACCCAAGTCACCTCTTAAATGCTTTGCTGCTTAGAAATTTCTTCCACCAGATACCCTAAATCATCTCTCTCAAGTTCAAAGTTCCACAAATCTCTAGGGCAGGGGCAAATTGTTGCCAGCCACTTTGCTAAAATATAACAAGAGTCACCTTTGCTCCAGTTCTCAACAAGTTCCTCATCTCCATTTGAGACCACCTTAGCCTGGACTTTATTGTCCATATTGCTATCAGCATTTTAGGCAAAGCTATTCAACAAGTCTCTAGGGAGTTTCAAACTTTCCCACATTGTTCTGGCTTCTTTTGAGCCATCCAAACTGTTCCAACCTCTGCCTGTTACTCAGTTCCAAAGTTGTTTCCATGTTTTTATGTATCTTTTCAGCAGTGCCCCACTCTATTGGTTCCAATGTACTATATTAGGCTGTATTCCTGCTGCTGATAAAGACATACCTGAGACTGGGAAGAAAAACAGGTGATATGGTTTGGCTGTGTCCCCACCCAAATCTCATCTTGAATTCCCACATGTTGTAGGAGGAACTCAGTGGGAGGTAACTGAATCATAGGGGCAGGTGCTGTTCTTGTGATAGAGAATAAGCCTCATAATATCTGTGCTGTTCTTGTGATAGCAAATAAGTCTCATAATATCTGACAATATTATAAGGAGGAATTTCCTGCACAAGCTCTCTCTTTTTGCCTACTGCCATCCACGTAAGAGTTGACTTGCTTCTCCTTGGCTTCCACCATGATTGTGAGGCCTTCCCAGGCATGTGGAACTGTAAGTCCCATTAAACTTCTTTTTTCTGTAAATTATCCAGTCTCAGGTATATGTCTTTTACCATTAGCATGAAAATAGACTAATTCAAGAGGTTTAATAAACTCATAGTTCCACATGGTTGGGGAGGCCCCATAATCATAGTGGAAGGCAAAAGCTACTACTTACATGGCAGTGGCAAGAGAGAATGAGAGCCAATAAGTCTCACAAGATCTACTGGAGAAGACCAGCTCTGTCCGATATGAGGGCTTTCCCTCTGCCTGGCACAGTGCTTGGCATAGAATAGGTCTTCAGTGAGTATCCGTCAAATGGCTTGGATTCCTAAACGGATGGATAGGTGAGTGAACACCAACATGCAGAAAGTATCAGAGGAAAGGCATAGAGTCCTGCCCACATTCCAGTCCCTGGTTCCAGTTGCTTCCCACCTTTCAGCTCCAGTACCAGCTTGAAGACTTACATATAACTCAGGCCATCCGAAGTTGGTTTCTGCGACTTGCAAATTATAGAGCAATCAATGATAATAATGGTCTCTAGTTTGGGGGAACTTGGAGTATACTTTTAGACAACTTGAAAAAAAAATTATGTATTTGTATAACTGATTCCTTCTATTTACATATGTGTGTATTTATACATGAATGTGTGTGTAGGTAAATGTATATATTTATATGGTATTATTTTGGGGTGTATACATATATATATAAATGCATATATAAAAATGAATTGGACAATTTAATCAATGTGCTGAGCTCCCTTTTAATCTCTAAAATGAAAGGTTTCAATTCAATCATCTAACATTTTAAAAGTATATGCTTTCCAGGAATTATGTAATTGCTTTGTTAGAAAGTCACCACAAGGTGTACTGTTGCTACAAAAGAATGCCCAGGGAAGGCACTTTGGGAATTCACTTACGTTCTATGTTTTGCCATTGCTGGAAACAGTTTGGCAGCTCCTTCAGGAAGTATATTCGGAGGTATTCACATATTCTTCATGGAGACAGACGTCCAGTCTAATGATTGTGATGACTGAGGGTGCTGGTAATGACAGTTCAGGTAGAAAAGCAAAATTTAGTTATGAAACAGCGGTAAGAGTTTTCCCTGAGAACTGGCCACGGAGGTAGGCCCACAAGGAGTATCATGTCACTGTCACTAAAGATAGAACATTGGTAAGGATGACATACCAAACCTTTCTGAAGCATCAGAAAGGTAGACAACCTGCAGTTGCAGTCCCCAAACTTGGCTGCCCTCTTTTTGGCTGGGACCTCAGTACTCTTCTCACATCAAGCATGGGCATGTATCCAGGTGTTCAATCAGTACTGAGTGGTCAGTTAAGCAAAATTGATTATAACAGTCATCAGTGTTTCAGTCAGGTACTTTTATGTATATTTTCTTACTTCACACTGGCAACAATACTCTTTTTAGTTTCTTTGTGAAAATTAGAAAAGTGAGACCTAGACAGCTTATGGAACTTGCCCCAAGTCACACTGTTAAGTGGCAGAGAAGGTCAACCTCCTCTCTATTCTCAGCCATAATTAGAGGCAAATGAGAATAGAACAAAGCATTTTTCCTTATACTTGTTTTAACTTACAACAACCCTCCATAAAGCATTATCCATTGGAACCACAATATTCTTCTGAATAACATCATCTGCCTGGAAAATAATGTGATAGGATTATAAATGTTTCAAAAAATGTACCTAAGTATTTTCACAATCTGGAAAATACATGTGGTACTCTGTATTCTCAGAGACATCTGAAAGGGCAGTGCATCTTCTCTGCACTGTTCGCCAGCTCTCTCAGCTGTTCGTGTGGGTTTCACTGGCATGCACCATTGCTCCCCCTTCTCCTATATGCCTGAGGTAGCGCACTTCTACCACCCACTGAAGTTTGGTTCTAAAAAGGTAACAGCTTTAAGGGAATAGCAGAGGGGTTAGTTATTTTTTCAAATGAGTGTGGAGAAAAAGCAACTGAGCAGGCTCTTCCCAGATGCCTGATTTCTAGTCAGCAGGCTGCTTGAATCCCCTGGTTGAACACATTTCAGTCATCCTGTGCCTAAGGAGAAAAACACCACTCCTGGCTCTCGTCGCTATGGTAACTGATGCTCAGCAGGCAGTTGCGGTTTCATTTAATGTAACTGGCTTTTAGAACTTGAGGGGTAACTATGCTTTCATAGAAGGGAAAAGGGAAGACGAGTGGTTTAATTAATGTGTCTCAATTTAACATGAAGATACAGGTCACTTCCACTGTTTGACCATACAGTGTCTAGCTCCCTTTATATCTGTATCAGATCTAAAGCATAAAAGGATGTAATATTTCTCTCATCATATGTGAAGTGTACAAAGTGGGCAGAGGAGGAGAAGCAGGGGTTGTGTTAGACCCTTTGCGAAAGGTTTTTCACTTTATAAAAATCATCTCGGCTTGAGAGTGTATAGAAGAATCGCTTTCTCTTCTCTCATCCACAAAGGAGGCCTGAGAGATGGGTTGCTAGGCAACCTCACACCGAAGACTGGGGCACTGTGGAATTAACATAGCTGACCTCCCCATCAGCTCTGCAGCTCTGCTATTCAAAATGATTTTATGAGGCTGTAGGACTTAAGAAAATAGATATAAAATGTAAATACAAAAATAAAGAATAGAGGATATAAATCTAACTTTTTCAAGCAAAGACCAGGATTCACTCAATAAGAAAAGGAAGCAGTTGGAAATGGCAGGTTGAGGGGAAAAAAATAGTATTAGTTGCTATAAACCAGAAGCTTGTATTTTGAATAATATAGGAAGAAAATTTTCCTATTTCTTTAGAAATGTTTATGGCTGACAGTTAACCTATCACAGTAAAAGTGCTGAAAATACTTAAGGTCAAACAGAAAAATCAGTTTATAATAATGTAGATCTACAACATATTTTAACAAAAGCTCAATTCTCAATCCTTACCATGTGATGGTTTGTTTAAGCTCCAGAGCCCCCTACTCTCCTTCCTGTCACTACATCATCAATATGGTTGGCGTGGGAAGGGATGGCATTTATTTTGCAAGTAGATGAATATTTGGAAGGAAATTGCAAAGCTGGTCCATGAGACAGAGCACACACTCTTATCAGCAATAACTAATTTAGTTTTTTTTTTTTTTTTTTTTTTGAGACGGAGTCTTGCTCTGCCGCCCAGGCTGGAGTGGTGTGGCCGGCTCTCAGCTCACTGCAAGCTCCGCCTCCCGGGTTCACGCCATTCTCCTGCCTCAGCCTCCCGAGTAGCTGGGACTACAGGCGCCCGCCACCTCGCCCGGCTAGTTTTTTGTATTTTTTTAGTAGAGACGGGGTTTCACCGTGTTAGCCAGGATGGTCTCGATCCCCTGCCCCCGTGATCCGCCCGCCTCGGCCTCCCAAAGTGCTGGGATTACAGGCTTGAGCCACCCCCCCCGGCTTTTTTTTTTTTTTTTTTTAAGACAAG
>NW_016809332.1:414234-417275 GCF_001698545.2 Rhinopithecus bieti | reverse complement strand
GAGTAGCTGGGATTACAGGCGCCCACCACGATGCCCAGCTAATTTTTGTATTTTTAGTAGAGATGAGTTTTGCCATGTTGGCCAGTCTGGTCTCAAACTCCTGACCTCAGGTGATCCACCTGCCTCGGCCTCCCAAAATGCTAGGATTACAGGTATGAGCCATTGTGCCTGGCCTAGTCTGATTTTTAAAATACATCATACTATTGGGAAATGGTTCTGGTAACATTTTAAGAGAGATTGTTAAATTTATCAACAATAAATTAAAAATCAACCAAAGTTGGTGGCATTGTGGGAGGTGGGAGACTGAAAACAAACTCTGAACTCGTTTTTGTAGATTTTGTAGACTTGTTTTTGTTATAAGTGTTTGGGTGAAGCAATTCTGAAACCATTTTAGGTAGATTATAAGGTTGAAGAAATGGACAAATAGGTTGAGGTTGTTAGGATCCAGGATCACACTCTGGAAAAGGGTCATACAAATAAGAACTAGAGGTCAGTGTGTGTGAGACTGTGTGTATGCACAGTATTCATGCAAACACCTGTGTGTCTATGAGTATATTTCTGTATATGCATATGTATGTATGCATGCATATGTTTTCCATCTGCTGAAAGGATCTAGAAGCAATTACACCCTATCAGCAATGAACAGACTTAGCACTCGGATCTTCATCTCTAACACCATTCTCAATAAAAGGAACCAGGGCTCCTCAGAGAAATGGCTGACTCCAAGATTGAGGCAGGGAAATCAGAAGTTGAGCCTGAGATACT
Organism: Rhinopithecus bieti; assembly: GCF_001698545.2. Taxonomy (NCBI): domain Eukaryota; kingdom Metazoa; phylum Chordata; class Mammalia; order Primates; family Cercopithecidae; genus Rhinopithecus; species Rhinopithecus bieti. The sequence goes on along the minus strand of NW_016809332.1, from coordinate 416,510 downwards.
TTGTTAGGATAGAAAGTAAGAAAGTTCTCAAAAAAAGAAAAATGAACAATGAGACCATGTCACAAGGACACAGGAATAAGCCTGAAGAGGCTCCTGCTGGACAAATCTGAAACAATTTGAACACCAAAATAATTAAAGACATTAATGGATGATGAAATATTGAAAAAATAGAATTTCACAAGACTGTATGATGTTAAATATTTTAACAACAACAAAAGCTCAAATCCGAATCCTTGTCATGTGCCAGTTTGTTTAAGCTCCATAGTCCCCTATTCTCCTTCTATATTAAACAAAAAATATAGAATAGAATAGAATAGAATAGAATAGAATAGAATAGAGTAGAGTAGAGTAGAGTAGAGTAGAATAGAATAGAATAGAATAGAATAGAATAGAATAATATAGAGTAAAATTATTTTCTCCAGGAGGAAAAAAAAAAGCTCAACTCTCAGTCCTCACTATATGATAGTTTGTTTAAGCTCCAGAGTCCCCTACTGTCCTTCTATATTAAATAATGGATAAAAATTAAAAGCAAAAACAATAATAAATAAGCAAAGGTGGGGCTCCTGCTTATGGTAAAACACTGAGTACTGACTGCTGGGTACATGTGGAGCCTTTATTACCATCACAGTAAAGATGGGGACTAGGCAAGAATCATGATCAATCTAGTGGAAAGTTTTGAAGAGGAGCAGGATATTTGATTTACAAGTGTCTCCTCACAGATTGCTTATTAGTTGCAAGAAAAAAATAACTATGTAGTGGAGACGTTTGAAGGAGTAATCAAAATTAATTCACAAGTGAGGGCAGATAAGTATGTGTGTATCCGTATGTGATACCCTGAGGACACATTATTTACATAGCATTATGGCCAGGGATGTTTAGCTCAAATTGAATCATGATGAAATATCAGATGAACCCTAAATGAAAAACATTCTACTACAAAAAAAGAGGGTGAAGGACATTTTCTTAAAAAAATGTCTATATTGTAGAAGACAGAAAGGCTGTGGATATGCTCCAGATTAAGCAACAATAAAGAGACATGACAAGTAAATACAATATCTGATTCCAGAGTGGATCTTTGACTGGAGGAAAAAAAGGACTTTATTGGATCAATTGGTGGTAAATGATGTAGATTAAAGTATGTTAAATTTACTGAAGTTGATAACTACAGTTTGATTATATAGGAGTGTACCCATATTCTTCGGAAATATCACCGAAGTACTTAGGGGTACAGGGATGTGTGTGATGCTTGCGACTTACTTTCAGAATCTTCAGAAAAAAAATCATATGTATATATATATGTACATATATATATATATGTACATATATACACATATGTATATATATATGTACATATATACACATATGTATATATATATGTACATATATGTATCATATGTATATATGTGTGTATACATCTGTGTGAGTGTAAATGTATACATAAAATTCGTATACTCACACAGCACAAATGATAAAGCAAATGGTCTAAAATATTAGCAATATTGTAATGTTTACCTTAGTATATATGGTCTTTGCAATCTTATTCATGCAATTTTCTGTAAGTTTAATTTTTTTCCAAATAAAAAATTTAAAAAGTGTTTCCTTTTTGTAGAAACAAAAACATTTTTATTGAAACTTTAATAGTGAATATTAGGCATTTTAAAAAATCTACAAAAACAACCACCCAGCACATAGATTTTATCAGAAGCAGTAGATTTATGTGTTTAACACAAGTAAGTGACATCAGGATCTAGACACGTCGTTTGTCCCATTTCCTCACCTTGACTCTTCACATGGTACGTATTCAATCATTTTAACTTCGCACTTGCGATTTCTCAATGTCCTGCGCTTGCCCCCACCCAGAGTCCCCCTTAATCTATCCTCTGCAATTTGTAACTTAAGTCAATGTGAAAAATTGGACAAAAAAATTCTTCAGGAAGCTATGTAAGGGAGGAGTTTTTATTTATTTACTAGAGCAACTTCATATATTAAACTTAAACTATATGAAAAGAGCATTTTTGTAACTGCTTACCATTTTAGTGCATTCTTTTTCCTCAAAGTTCTTAAGTGTGTTTTTCAAAGAAAGTTGAATCTGTAACTATTGAAAAGGACCTATTGCCCTGACCCAAAATAAGTAAGGACACTACTGAACACTTTGCAGCTCTGTCCTCTGTTGCAAGTGGTTTTTTAAAGTTCTTACATCACTTACCCATTAAAAATAAAACTAGGCTGCTTTTGGTGAAAATGGAAATAGTAATTACCTTCTTAAAATACTCCCT
>NW_016809332.1:296769-412077 GCF_001698545.2 Rhinopithecus bieti | reverse complement strand
CCCATCTCGGCCTCCCAAAGTACTGGGATTACAGGCTTGAGCCACCACGCCCGGCCTTTTCACTTATTTTGTGAGCATTTTAGCAGTTAAAATCTTTCAAAAAAAAATTTTTTTTTTGAGATGGAGTCTTGCTGTTGCTCAGGCTGCAGTGCAGTGGCGCAGTCTCAGTTCACTGCAACTTCCACCTCCCAGGTTCAAGCAATTCTCCTGTAGCAGCCTCCCAAGTAGCTGGTATTACAGGCACACACCACCATGCCCAGCTAATTTTTTGTATTTTAGTAGAGATGAGGTTTCACCGTGTCGCCCAGGCTGGTTGCAAACTCCTGAGCTCAGGCAAACCACCGCCTCGGCCTCCCAAAGTGTTGGGATTACAGGCATGAGCCAAAAAAATTAAATACATAAATAAACCCTTGAAATAATTTTCAAAAACTACCTAGTACTATATTATTGGTCAAATCTTACATATTTGACAACTTCATGTTGGATGTTTTGATAACCAAAAGCAGCAAAAATTTCACTGTTACAATGTTTAAAATTGGAAACCTTTGAGAAAACTTCGGAATATTTCCTGTGGTAAATTTCTCTACATGGGATCACTTGATTAAACGACAGACTCTTATTTTGTGCTGCCAAATTCCCTTCAGGAAGGCTGTGCTACACTTCGACGAGCAGCGTCCGAATGTGGTGGTTTCCTTGCACCTTTGCCAACCTTGCATTTAAAAAAATCTATCAGCATGAACGCTGTCATATGATCTAATTTTAAAGCTATTCACTTGTCATCTCCAGTCACAAACTAGGATTGCTCCTGTCAGATTCTTAATTGGTCTTTTGGTTTCCATAGTGATTCCATTATCCACTTCTACTCTAGTGCAAAGTTCAACCTGCTTCCTCAGCTGTCCATGCATAAAAGCCTTCCAGATTTGCTCTAGGTTCTTGGCTTCTGGGGAAGAAAGCTATTTCCTCTTGGGACCCAGTTCACCATACTAGCTGAATTAAGGTCAAAAGTACATTAAATTTACAACTGCATACTTACCATGAGGGGGGCAGGTGTCCAGATCTCAGATCCACAGAAAATTCTTTCATTTCTGCTGTGTCCCCCTGCTTCCATCCTGAGTGTAAGTCCCCAAACTTCCATTTAACATGTCATGGGCATTAGTTCCTTGAAATACTAGTTTAGAGGAGTCTGGAATCAAGACTGCCTAGTTTGAGCTCCAACTGTCACAGATCTTGGGCTTGTCACATGAGGCAATCAAATCCTTAAAGAAGACAAACATCAGAGGTAGTAAGTGTTGCACAGAGTTTAAAAAGGATAATATGATACAGAATCACAGGATGGCTACTTGAGATTATGGGCCTGGACATGAACATGGCCTCTTTGAGGAGGTGGTGATAAAGTGATACCTGATGGAAAGAAGGAGCAAACCTGGAGAAGGAAGCTCAGAGTAGGAAGCGGGGGTGAAGGGAGGGACAGGAGGAAGAGAATTCCACAGCGAGAAGAGCAGGGCAAAAGCAAGCTCAAGGTGGATAAAATGACACGCTGCATGTGGAGTCTAGCATAATATTTGGTGGGTAGAGAGAGAGGAAAAGAGGGAAGTAGTTGAAGCAGAAAAATGAGAAGGGAGGGAAGGAGAGAGGGTATGAATGAATGAGAATCTCAAATCCTGTAGGGCTGAGCTCTCTAAGGGACTTTACTCACCTTTTTCATCTTGCTTTGAACAGCATTTTCTCTTCTCAGTTGTAATTACTACTTGGCCCTGTTCTGCTTATAAGAGGAGCTACTATTTATTAAGAGCCTAGTGAGTCAGATTCATTATAGGTTTTATGTAAGTTCCCTTTAATCCTTACAACCTGAGGCAGGTTATTATCCTTATATGCTTGTTTATGAGTGAAAAAACTGAGGCTGAGAGTGTGTAACTTGGAGAAAGATGAAACATCTGGGTAATGGTAGAGCCAAAACTTAAATCCAGGCTGGTCTGATTTCAGATCCGTGCTCTTGACTGCTACACTACACTGCTCTTCAATTAGACTGCTCTTTGATAGTTTCTCCATTTGTAACAGCTGTTCATTCCACTCAGTTCATCTTGTTCTTCATTACTTAGCTATCTCTGTGATACACCAGTCAGTTTCTTCTGCTAGCCAGAGGTAGACAAGATCACTTTTTCTTATAGAAACATTATCTCTTAGTTACAGAAGGCATCTTATATAATAAATAAGGTAGAGGCTTTGAAGTTGACTGGGCCAGTATGGAATTCAGGTTCTGACACTTTTCTCTGTGACCCTGGGCAAATCATTTAGTCCAGGTCTTATCTTTCTTATCTGAAAAGTGGGAATATTATTTCTCTTAATAGCTGACTGAAAATTAAAAGACATAAAGTAAGGAAAGTCCCTAAAATAGCATCTAACAAATGGCAGGTGCAAAATAAATGGCTGCTTAAAAAACAAACAAAACCTTCTTCTCCTCTTACAGATAGGAAAACTGATTTGGAAATGTCTTGCTGAGAGAACAGATGCTCTATTTCTCTATCCAATTTCCATGATTCTGGCATCCCATGATGCAAGTTCATTGGAACTACTAAAGGCATTCTGTTATGTGATTTCTGCCCAAGTCAGCTCCGGCTGCAATAATACCACAAACCGGTGGGCTTATCAACAAAACAAATCTATTTCTCACAGTTCTGGAGGCTGGAAGTCTGAGATCGCGGTTCCAGCACCACCAGGTTCTCGTGAGGACCCTCTTTTGGTTGCAAATAGTTGACTTCTTATTGTGTCCTCACATGGTAGAAAGATAGCTAGAGTACTCTCTGGGGTCCCCTTTATAAGGGCACCAATCCCACTCACAAGGGCTTCAGCCTTATGACATAATTATTTCCTAAAGCTTCACCTCCCAATACTATCACATTAAAGATTAGGATGTCAACATATGAAGTTTGGGGGGACACAAACATTCAGTCCATAGCATTGTCCTTAAAAATGTCCACTCACAGGCTGGGCGTGGTGGCTCACGCCTGTAATCCCAGCACTTTGGGAGGCCGAGGTGGGTGGATCACAAGGTCAGGAGATCGAGACCATCCTGGCTAACATGGTGAAACCCCGTCTCTACTAAAATACAAAATTAGCCAGGTGTGGTGGCGGGCACCTGTAATCCCAGCTACTCGGGAAGCAGAGGCAGGAGAATGGCATGAACCTGGGAGGTGGAGGTTGCAGTGAGTGCCACTCACTGCATTCCAGGCTGGGAGACAGAGCAAGACTCCGTCTCAAAAAAAAAAAAAAATGTCCACTCAGGCCGAAAGATATTTCTCTACCTGAATTAAAGAAAAAGAGGTAATGTTTCATGATTCCAGATTTATAAAACAGGGATAATAATTCCGGCATTATAGGTTTGTTAAGATCAAATGTAAGAAATATAAAAGCATTTTAACATATATGAAGTGCCTTATAAATGCTCTTATTATTAAACATTTCTATGAAATGCCATAAATAAAAGCTAGGTGACAAGGCAGCCAGATCACTTGAGGCCAGAAGTTCGAGACCAGCCTGGCCAACATGGTGAAACCCCATCTCTACTAAAAATACAAAAATTAGTCAGGTGTGCACCTGTAGTCCCAGCTACTCAGGAAGCTGAGGCAGGAGAACTGCTTGAATCCAGGAGGTAGAGGTTGCAGTGGGGAAGATCGCACCACTGCACTCCAGCCTGGGTGACAGTGAGACGCTTTCTCAAAAACAAAAGCAAAAACAAAAAAAAGCACACACACACACACATAACTGTTTTGCTAAGTAAAAAGAGGAATATTTGGAATTTTATAACATAATTGAAATGAAAAGGATTTTGAAAAATGGGAGAAATGATCAGAAACAAGAGAATGTCGTTCAAAACAAACACAGGACATTTAATAAAAAGCAACAAATGACTTACAAATACTGTTTATTGTAAATGCAAATAAAATTGAGGACTGTGTTTACTACAATTTTAAGGAAAATTGAAAAAGATGTAGATGAGAAATTAAAAATAATGCTAAGGATTAAGTCTAGATTAGGTTAAATTTAGTGTAAGAGTGAAAGCTTCTATGCCAGGGTGCTGTTAGACAGAGCTGGGGAAACTGTTGCCTTCACATGGTGTGCTTTGTGACTCCCTGCTGACCAAAAGTATTTGGTCAGCCTTTACCATCAAATGTTACAGTGTCTGAAATTACACCTGCAGAACAAGTTTTCTAGGCTAAGGTTAAATATCCCTAATAAGGGACCTATTAAAAATTGAGATTTCAGGTCCTGGTTATTTCTTAAGACCACAGCAGCCTTGAAAGCAGGAAGAATGAGCTCAAGAAAGGAAAGGGAAACACACACTCTTTATCCTCTTCCAAAAAAGATTTTTTAATGAAAGTTACATTTTCTGCAATATAGCACCACCCATTAACATTACAGAATGCAGGGAAGCTTACCCTGATTTTGCAAAACTTACCACGTCTTTAGAGTTCCAAGAGGAATATAAACCATACATTTATAAAACCTTTATTAAAATATATATTTAAAATATATATATTGTCTTTTCATGAGTTATTTGCAGGCAGATTTATTCCAATCTTTGAAACAACACAGAATACAACAAAAACAGGCTGGGAGCATGGGCTCGCGCCTGTAATCCCAGCACTTTGGGAGGCCGAGGCAGGCAGATCACGAGGTCAGGAGATCAAGACCATCCTGGTTAACACGGTGAAATCCTGTCTCTACTAAAAATACAAAAAATTAGCTGGGCGTGATGGCACATGCCTTTAGTCCCAGCTACTCGCGAGGCTGAGGCAGGAGAATCGCGTGAACCCAGGAGGCGGAGGTTGCAGTGAGCCAAGATCATGCCACTGCACTCCAGCCTGGGTGGCAGATCAAGACCCCGTCTTAAAAAAAAAAAAAAAGAATATAACAAAACCACTTTAAAAGAGAACAATGCATTTTAAATATATTTCCTGAAATAAACAATATTCCTTAGAAAGATACAGGGTATTTAATTACCTAGATTTTAACAAAATATTCTTTATAGAAATAATTATAATCTTTACCACAGAGTCACCAAATCTGTACCTAATCAAAACAGAGTCAAATAGACCAGCTCTCATTCAACTGCATTAGGAAACACCAGTCTCACATAGTACCACAGTACTTCTCTTGATGTACAGCAGCAACCTCTGCTGGACAAAAAAGAGGATACTTCTAATAACAAAGCACTGAGCTCAAACCTGTTTTGAACAGGAAGAACTTGAAGTTAGATTTATTTCATTTCCTGTTAAACCAACACCTAAGTTAAAATTATTTTCAAGGTCTTAAAGATGCATGGGCTTTATCAAGTATATCCTTTCTGATTTTTGGATAAGTTGGATGTGCTTCAAGAACCTGCAAAACAAATAAAGAACCCACAAAAACTTGTAACTAATGATCAAAAACTATGGAGCTACAAAATTTACTAGAAATGAGCATTATAGTTAAGATTTCCTTGTACTAATACTACAACAGCTATAACACTTTTTAATGGTGGCATTTTAAATGTAACATGATGATTCCTTTATATTAACGGTAGTTAGATGAGAACAGTAGAATGTGAATATCAAATGTAGAAAATATAACAAATATAATTGCTTAGCTAATAGATGAGTTGTATAAAACAATTATGAATCAATGATTTAGAATAGTTTTGTAATTTAGCTTTTCATTCATAATATTTGATAAACCCTTAGAAAGTGACTTTTATACAGCAGCCCACATTAGCTTTACCTGAAATGATCTTGAGATATACATATTTCTAGATCTACTGAGTCTAAGAGTGGGGAGATACTTGTTTGTTTTTTTAAATAACTCCAAAAATGATCCTAATATATAGCCTTACATTAGCATACAACCCTAACCTGACTGAAATACTGCTTTACAGAGACTCAGTAACTAACCGCAATTACTAAGGCCAAGTATTTACCGTAATGATGCTAACAGATAGCTCTGTGGGATAAGGGGCATTACAAAATTCTTTTCTAAGGAACTTTTCTTGGAGGTCCTCACAATGTTTAATAGAATGTCTTATATGGAATATCAATGGGACAATGTATATATAAAGAGATTGCAAATTCTAAAACCATAATTTAAATATTTGTCATTTTAGTAGGTGATCATTTCATAGGGGATGAATTACAGAATATAACTGAATGACTTCTAATAGAATTCCTTTTTATCTCTAATTGATCAATCTGAATTCTCTAATAACCAGATTCAGACACATTCACAAGAACTTCTAATCAGAACAATGATCTGGAGAATCTATACTGTCTTCAAATATCTGCAAACTTAAAGACTAAATTATGTTTCTCTCACTGGTCCTTTTATTTATTTATTTTAAAGTAAAAGTCTCTTTTACTCCACCTCTTTAATCCTACTCCTTTCCATACATGTAAATATTCTATGGTTTATTGTTTAATATGTACCCTTCAGTTGTCCTTGTCTTTAAATTGACATAAACATTTTATTATTTGATCTCAAAGTAAAATCATGTTTTTTATTCAGGTGAACATCATTTTCTAAATTTTGAACATGGATAATCTTCCTAAACATACTTGATAAATTATTTAACTAAAATTATATATCCTCTACTTCTATTCACATACATCTGGAGATTTTAAAAGTAGGAAATTGTGCATCTGAAAATTTTAAGGAATCTAAATTTAAGTGTTTACCTGGTGACATATGTCAATTGAATCCACATATCTTTTTGCTTTTAAGTAATTAAATGCCAGTTTGTATCCTGTTAAGACAAAAACCATAAAACAGAATGATGGAGTACACTGCTACTATTACTTTTCCTTGCCTCCTCCTCTCTTTGCTTACTCACTAGAGAATCTGTAAGGGAGGCTGGTGAATGAACAATTAAACTACACTGTACAGAGAATAGAAGTGTGATAATAGAAGGCAGAGTGACACAAAAGAAGTGTAAGAAGAAAAGAAAGTGGAGTTGGAAAAAAGGATCACGGTGAATACACTGATTGGTCAGAAAGCTGCCATTCCACAACTGTGGTTTCTATAACTTACTAGAAAAGTCTCATTTATTTCAGGTTATAGTAAAAACTCATCATAAGGCAGTAAATGACAACACAGCCATTGATTTATACAGTACAGATTTATTTAGCACTTACACAGGCAAACTGATGCCTACAGTTATGAGGTTTGCATTCTATTAGGAGAAAAAATACATTTTAAAATAATTTCTTGAGTAAATAAATAATTTCAAAACTGAGATAAATGTTATGAAAGAAAGATCCAGGCCAAGAGTTACCATAAAGAACCTGAATCAGGGAAGAAGAGGGTATCAAGAGATGTCTGAAATCTGAAGAATGAGGCATAAACTAGCCTAAAGTGGGAATCAAGGACACTCTCAGACAGAGAAAACTGCATGGATTAAGGCCAGTGGTAGGACACATAGGGAGTTGATGAACTTGGAGTATGGCAAAAAGACAAAGCACGTAGGAGGGCAACAGAGAGGAAGGCAGATTAGTCATCAATGACTGGTAAGAATTATCACAATTACTGATAGTGAAATGCCACATTTCTACTATCAACAATTAGAAGAATGTTTAAGACATTCCTTTTAATGGATGTTGTTCTCCTGTAACATGCTATAAAAATGAGAAAAGAAGACAAGAAAAGTAACAGTAGCTGTGCACTCAGTAAACAAGATATAATGCAATATAAAGTAATGTGTAATAATAAATATCTCACTCTACCTCTTAAAAATATGAAATAAGAAATGTGAATAGTGCTCTTGGGCTCTAATAAAAGTACCAAACCAAATGTTTAAAATTTTAAGTGTTTGAAAATAATTACTGGCTAACATTATCAGATGGTAGTAAAAAGAAAGAAATAGAAATGATCTAAAATTCATACTATTTTATACAGTCAGGCACTGCATGATGATGTTTCATTAACAACAGATCACATACATCATGGTGGTCCCAAAGATTTTAATACTGTATTTTTGCTGTACCTTTTATACATTTACATACACACACTGCTTATAGCATTCAGGACAGTAACATGCTGTACAGGCGTGCAGCCTAGGAGCAATAGGCTATACCAGATAGCCCAGGTGTGTATTAGGATCTACCACCCAGGTTTGTGTAAGTATACTCTTAAGATGTTCACACAATAATGAAATTGTCTAACAATGCATATCTCAGAATATTTCCACTGTTAAGCAATACATGACTGTATATATATATATATATATATATATATATATATATATATCTACACACACACACAGGCACACATGCACAGGGCCTATGACAGAATCTCACAGCTCAGATTTTAGACAAAAATACGACGTTCCAGAGAGGTAAATTTGATGTCATTACCAACAAATTCTAAAATGAACTAAAAGGGTTTGTGACATTCAAAAGAAAAGCAATTTTAAGATGTCAGGCCAAACATACTTACATGGAAACCAGTCAAGATGTCAGTTTTGGTTTGTGGCTTCCTGACTAGCTTTGGGATCTTATGCAAGTGGTTTGAGCTGTCATTTTCAGGTTTCCTCATTGCTAAACCAGGAATAACAACTCCTCCTTCTAACTCTTAGTATAATTTTAAAAATCACATAAAATACTTGTGAAATGGTTTTTTAAAACCTTAGAATACCACAAAATATTAGCATTTTTTATATGTAAACATTCAATATATTATCATCACAGAATTTTAACACTGGAAGAAACTTGATACACGACCTAGTACAAAAATTTCAGAGGAAATAAAGAGCTCAAAAGGGGAAAGAAAATGTGCACTGCAGCTGTGCTATACCTGCCACACTTACTAGAACTCAACCACATGCAACCAGGAGAGACAGAGAGAACGCAAACATTGTACACAGTCTAATGACTGTCACGTTACCTGAGAATGGGTATGAAGGGGGCAACATGAATAGTTTCTTCTCTCATTGGATCTCAGTTGTTCCTAGTGTGTTTCTTTTCTTCCTCGTATATATTTAAGGTATACAAAATGATGTGGCTGTGTATATATGTATGTGTATATATATTTATTTATTTATAAATAAATTTTTGCAATTTACTGCAGTCAAGCAAATTATCCATTCATCATTCATCCTGGTGCCTCTTATAATGACAATATTCAATCCTGAAATCTATGGAAAGAGCATGAGCATGATTTTTTTTTTTTTTTTTGAGACAGAGTTTCACTCTGTCAACCAAGCTGCAGTGCAGTGGTGCGATCTCGGTTCACTGCAAACTCCGCCTCCCGGGTTCAAGCAATTCTCCTGCCTCAGCCTCCCGAGTTGCTGGGATTACAGGTGGCTGCCACCATGCCCCGCTAATTTTTGTATTTTTAGTAGAGATGGTGTTTCACCATGTTGGCCAGGCTGGTCTCGAACTCCTGACTTCAGGTGATTTGCCCACCTTGGCCTCCCAAAGTGTTGGGATTACAGGCATGAGCCACCGTGCCTGGCCATGAGCACGATTTTAAGGGTTTTCTGACAACTGAAAAAGTGAAATGCATTGTTTATTTGGCAGGCAGGTTGAGGAAGTTAGATGCAATGACAATCTTAAGGATGAAATTGAGGAATTAATGGAGAGCCTTAGAAATAAATGTTTACCAAAGCAAAGTTGGAGGAACTGATAAAATAATCTACAAAATACAATGATGATACAATGAAAGAACTAGTCATTTGGAATCTCTTTATTTGTTGAGGTCTTCCAAGGAATGGAATATATAAATAATTTAACTTCTATGTGCATTCCTTCTGTGGAATAAAGTGTCAAAATTAATATTTTAAGGATATTTAAGGACTTTTTATTTTATGAGGTGACTTTATTCTAAAAGATATGTCACACCTTAGAATAAAAAATACTATAAAATCATTAGTTCTTGTGCTTTGTACAAGTCTAGTATAGTATAAGAACAGACTCCAGGAAACTAAAAGATGAGGGAAGACCTGAGCTGACAGCAGTTAGTGTGAGGGTGACTCATTTGACTGCAAATCAAAATTGAATTCACACTGTGACATGGCTGCTGAAAAGACTGATGCCATCTTAGGCTGAATTAACAACGACAAAATGCCAAATCAAAAGAAAAAAATAGCTTAATTATAACTAGCCAAATCATAGTTAAGAGGTTTTTCATTTATGGTACAACAGGTCAGAGGGGCATGGAAAAATAAAGCAGCACTTTCCAAACTTACATGGCCATGGCATCTACCACCTTCATACTCCATTCTGTTTAATTAAAAAAAAAAATAATTATTAAAATCTCCCCAAGTGTTCCAAAGCACAGTTTGGGAAACACTATTTTAGAGCTTCCAGGAGACAGCAACAAGGAAGATGAGAGACTCAGACAGAATTCAATCTTAGGAAGAATGGACGAGTAACTGCAGATGGCTTGAAAAGAAGCCCTAGGACACAGGACTGAAGACTGCAATTTAAAGGGTCATGATCTGTAAGAGGGAGGCATTCTGTAGGTTGCTCCGGAAAACAGACTTGGGCAGTTTCAAGGAGACATATTTCAACCCAACACAAAGAAAGAGTACACAAACATGAGGATGAGCTCCCTGGCATGAGGGGAGAGGTTGGTCATGACATATATTCTGATGCCACCTCTGTTAGGGACACTGTAGATTAGCATTACTCAAACTAACAGCCTATAAAACACTGGGAGTGGATGATGTTTCTAGATGCTCAGGAGAAAAAAAAATGGCCCATGGTCAAATAATTGTGGGAAACACGGCCCCTCTGTGATATCCATCGCAATATACATTAGTGTTTAACAGCTTTGAGAAGTAAAGAAACCTGTGTAATTAAATTTAATGCAATGTTTTCCTAACTTACTTTACAATGGAAACATCTTTTTCCATGGCATTCCCAATTTCAAAATAGCACCTCCTTTTAGAAGGAAGAGAAGGGGGCAGAATTAGACTAGATGTACACTGAGGTGACTGAGGACAAGTTTGGAACTCAGGAAATTGAACTATTAGTAGCTAATAATATATTATAAATATAAAATTTATTCTCCTTTCGGAAAGGTTGGCAATGAAAATTGACTCAATGTTTATCGTTTTGAAAAAAATCAAATGCATTTAAATGAAAAGTAATAAATAAAACATAATTTTCTGTGAAAATCTAGGTGATTGCCAAACTCACCTACTGCTGGATTTGTCCGATTGCTATATTTCCATGCCATCTCATAGTTCAAGGCGGCATCTGTATACGCTTGCTCTTTTTCCATAATGTATCCCATGTATTCATAAGCTTTGCAGCAAGACTGAAGAAAAATGGGAGACATCAATAGATTAAACCTGATATCACTAAGATTTTATGGGATGTTTGTGACTATAGAGGTCAATCATATTAACCCATTTAAATGACAAATCAAACAATGGTTTTCAACCTTGGCTAGGCAATCAAATTTTTTACTGAACTTAATAAATGATTCTGATGGCAAGTCTCCATTACAAATCTGCAGGATCAGGGTTTTCTTTACAGAATCAGAAATACACAACAGGGCATTTGTATTTTACACAAGCACATGTACACTATTATGAGTAATTTCAACACACACAAAAACGGAGATAAGAGCATAATGAACTCCACAAACCCTTATCTTCAACAATTATTTCGTGACTAATACTGTTTCACCTCTATCTCACAAACCTACCCTTCTGTATTAACAGAAAATATCCTCAGATATTATATCAACTAAGTCTAAATGTGTTAATGTGCATCTCTAAAGATGTTATTTAAACAGAAACAATTTTATCTCACCTAAAATGTTTACGACTCCTTAATAGCACCAAATATCCAGTACTGTCCAAATTTTAATTGTTTCAATATAATTTGTTTTTGTTAGATTGAGGACTGAATAAGGACCAAACATTGTAAGTAGTCAATGTTTTGATCTAGTCTTTTTTGATCTAGAGGTTTCCCTTTAGTATGTCTGTCTGTCTCTCTGTGTCTCTTTTCTTGAAAAGAAATGCAATAGAAATGAACATTTATCGCCAAATTTCTCACAACGCAGGTTTAGTTGACTGCATCTTTGTGGTGTTTATATAACATATTCCTATGTCACTGACATTTTCTGGAAATTGTAATTAGAGGTTTGGATTCCATTTTGATTCTGGAGGGGAGGGGTGAATCTACTTCTAACATCAGTGCCATGATAAGCCACACTGGAGCCTGAGGCATAAAAACATGGATGTGTGTTTTTGTATATTTCTTAATTGTATTTTTTTCCGAGAATATGATTTAAAATATTGAAGAATCTGAAAGTATATATTAAAATCACTACATTTAAGACGGAACATTTTATTTATACCTAAACTTAATTTCTTATCATTTTACTTTTCTCACTTTAATGGAAGAAATCTCACCAGCAATATTTTCATTAAAACTATTACCAATTACCCATTTTTAAAAAAACATAAAAATATGAATATAGGAATGCACATATTCTCTTTTGACTCAGGCTCCAATAAAGTTCAGCACAGCTGCATTAAATTATTATTTATCTTGACTACTGAGTGTTTCACTTGTCTCATCCCAACCCTAGCCCTGCCACTGATGTATGTTCTTCTATTGGGAAGCACAGAATGTCTGATTCTCCATCTTTTTGTGATGTTATATCCATATATAAATTTATCAGGGTTGAAAAATGGGGACAGTCTATCAGTCTTTCTTCATTTGTTAGCTGGAAAATGTCTATGATGAGAAACGTCTCATTGACTATTTGGTTAACCAATTCTGTATAGAAAAGGCAGGATATTTATTTGCAAGCTTTAGAAATAGCAGTCTGTTCACTAGCATACTGTAGTGGTCACCAATTAGGTTTTTTGTTTGGTTTTTTCTATTTTGGATCTTTGAGAAGTCATGGATTTAAACAGATTTTATGTGTTTCAATATATTGCAGTTATCATTCTTATCGATACTCAAAGTATCCCAACTTCGGCTGCTGCAGGTGTCTTCAAGTTGGCCCCTAGATCTTTGACACAAACTCTAATCATCATGGATAGCTTCCTTCATCATCTGGTACAGCAAGACAGTCTAGTGTTGTCTTGTACATTTCCTGCCCCAGATATGGATGACTTCCATTTTTTAAATTATGTAATTCAAGGTTCCTAAGCTTTAGTTCTTAAATGTCATGCTTTCAATATCAACATATTCAACCAGCAGGGCTGAATGAAGCTTCTAAAGCAGCCATCATGTTCAACCATGCAAGGTATTGTTATCAGCGTTCTGGCAAACTGAAATTCTGTGTGCACTGAAATTCCCATGCAATCTTGGTTAATCCTAGACTAGATATGAAAGGATAAACTATTCAGCAGTTTAGATTTTCAAAGCCTATTAATGAGCATTCTATTTTTCAAAGCCAATTTAATATAAAATTTATGTAACTAATCATCTAGAATAGTTTATACATTGATAAATGCTTGGATCATTCAGGTTCTTAAGTTCCTAGGAAAGAATCTTAATAGTACTAGATAATCACAATGCCTCTTTAAAAAATAAATGGTCCATTTGTAATCTAATTTGCTCAAGGAGAATAGAACAGATTTACTGTGATTAAGATTTTGAAGTAATTGATATGAATATATGAAGATAAATATCATTTCTAAGTTGTGTGCAATTATTTCTCAACAAAAAAATAAATCTTAACTTTAAAGAACTGCTATAATGACATCTTTTGTAATTAAGCATCAAAATGTTAGTAAAAAGTCTTAAATTCTAAGGACTTTATAATATTCAATTTTATACCTAAAGATAAGGAATTTTTATTAAACAAACAAAATTAAAAGCTGAAATTCTTTCTCCCACAAAATATATTATGCATAATAGATTCTAATAATGAGAAAATGACATGCAGCTGCAGTAAATTCATCAAGCGTATTTCTTAATGGGAGGGACAGACGTCCGCAATTAATGTTCTTCTGCAATTTTCATTAGTTCTGGGATGAGATGGATAATCACAGGCAAACGTTTGACATTCCAAAAACACCTTCCGTTAAGTGGGGCATCACTAGAGCTGAAACTTGAAATTGCATAAATCTTTTTTTTTTTAAACTTTAAAGGACAAACGGCTTTTTTCTTATTATTAATGCTTGTTTCTTGATTGTGGTAAGAATAAACATTTAATTTTCAAAAATCACACAGGAATCCTTGGAAATGGACTAACACTCAACGATATCTATATGGAAAGCTCATGCAGCAAAGGTCAATAATTATTTTCTACTCTTCAATCACCTACTCTATTATGACGTAGGCATCGTTTTAATAGTTCTTCTGCCATGTCATATTTTGCTGATTGAATGTAAATATCAGCAAGTAGCAGCCAACTCTTCTCAAATTCTTCGGCATCAATAGCGTTCCAATTCATTTTCGCAATACGTTTCAGCTGGTTTCTGGCTCGTGGAGTCTGTTTCAAGATCATATAAGCTGTTGCCATTCCCAAGAGTGCTGGGATATGATCCTTCTATAAGAAAATAAACTTTTAGACCACAAGATGCACAAACATAAATGTCTCAAAAACATACAGAAAGCAGAAAATGCTGCATGAGAACTAGTTTGTGGATTCTATTTCTAGTTCCATTACAGATAACTGTGATTACAAGTCATTATTTAACACATCAAGTACCCTCAAGCTGCTATGAAGAAACTTGGTCAAGCACTGTGTGGTCAAGATAATTCAAGACAATGACAACTATTCAGATGCCATATGCACACAATTACAATAATTAGTGAGATTTTATCTTTAATGGGGTTCAAATAGTCATGTTTTAGTTTTGTATAGAAACAGAAAAAATAAAACTGTTTCAGTAAAATCTTTATTGAGCAGTTTGTATTTCAGATTTAACATTTAGGCTCCTTACTTCTTTCACCTGTCAAAGACGAGTAACAATAATTTACCTGATGATGGTCCCTACCCATTATGACTTCTATTGCTTTATTCCCCTCCCTTCTCCTTTTATCCAAAAACCTCTTCTCCCAATAAAGTTTGAACAACGGAATGTTAAAAATAAGGCACATAATTAATTCACCACTTGGAAAGTACATGAAATAAACTCATGCCTTAAATTATGCTTTTAGATTTGGAGTCTGCAGCTTCCTAAAACAAGCTATATGATATTCTTTTGGATCGAGTTTGAAGTCAGAGAATGTCACTCTATGAAACCAATAGGTTAATGAGAATTCATATAAAATGGAGGCCATTAGTGATCTATCCAGACAACTAACTTTCATAAGCAATAATGTGTATGTTCCTGATTAAGGTAGGATGCTTCTTAAATTTCAGCAGAGGGATTATGATGCATTTATAAAGAAGCCTCAGCTTAACATACAAATAAAGGGGCCAGGTGGGCAGCTCACGTCTGTAATCGAAGCACTTCAGGAGGCTGAGGCTAGTGCATTACGAGACCTCGCCTCTACTAAAAAATAACAAAGAAAAACTAGCTGAGTGTGGTGGCCAGCCCCTGTAGTCCCAGCTACTCAGAAGGCTGGAGTGGGAGGAGCTCTTGAGCCTGGGAGTTCAAGGCCACAGTGAGTTATGATCATGCCAGTGCACTCCAGCATGGAAGACAGAATGAGACCCTGTCTCAAAATAAAAACAAAAACAAAGGGTAAGAAATTGTGACTGAGGACTGGTGATATCATTACTATAGTAGAAGTATACTATAAGATAGCAAATTTGGGTAACTGATAAGGAATATTGCAAAAGGAGAGTGGTAAAATGTTCAACATCCAACTGATCACGGTTGGAAGTAAGAAATAACTCTGGAATAGAGAAGGGCAGTACATCAGGGTTTTATAAAAACAGCTTTTATAAATATAAAAACTTCCTTACCTCAAATTCTATGTCTATCAATAAACTTCCAAGATGTAATCTGTTCCTCTAGGTAAGGGGTGGCAAAATGGTTTGAGTGTTAAATCCAACTAATTGGTTGTAGATTACGAAGACGTGTAGGATGTTACCAATAACAGAGCCTCTCCCTCTCCCCAACCCAGCCCACCTCAGGTGGGCCAGGAGAGGAGAGAAAATAGAGGTCTGCTACGTATTTGTCAGCGAGGCCCTAGGACAGCCTAAGAGGAGGAGGGTCCTATTAAAAGGTCTCACATTCCCCCTACACTACACAAATAAAAATAACCTCTCTGACTTACACTTTGAGTTTGATTAGAATCTACCAGTTGTTCACAACTTGATCACTCCTGCGTGAACTGAAGAACAGTTTCTAAATGCAAACCTGAGTTCTAATCCCTGTATTAGGTATTTCTTTCTGGTGCAGACATCCTAAGACCTAGAGCCAGCTTCTCTCTCTGTCTCTCAATAACTCGAAATTGCGGTAACTTTAGATTGCAAAGGACAAGACTCGATGTGGACAATACAGCTGTATTACAAACATCTCATCTTTATGGTTCGAGGTGATGCAACGAAAGCAAGTGGAAACACTTTAGCTTGGGTTTAATGTATCTTCCAGCATTTCCTCCATGATTTCCTGTCACATACCTCTTTTTCAGTCCCTCTGAATGACACACAGGATTGTGAACATATCCTATGTTTTTCTGCCTCCCTGACTTCGTTCACATTTTCCTCTTCCTCTGGAACACACCGTCTTCACTTCTGCCTCTTAAAATGCAATTTATCCTGGTTCTTCAATCATACCTGTTTCTTAAATCCTACTTTTCTTAAATCATACCTTCTTTACAAAAGGTCCCCAACTCTCCTTATACTGTCTCCTACAGCATTTTTATTTGCAATTCTAGTAAGGAATGTAACGCATTTTGCTTTGTATTAAGTCATCATAGTCAGTATGCTTGCCTTGTCTTCCATAGACTATGAGAAACTTGAAAAAAGGGACCATACATTATTTATCTTTGTGTTTCCCACTATGCTTAGCACTTGCTGGCTGCTTAATGAATATTCATTATATTGAATATATGCAGCCTATGAGTTAAAAGAAAAAAAAATGTGAGATAAAATTTGATGCTTATGAAACTTCAGCTCAAATATCATTATCTTTTGAATAATATGGTTCGTAAACAGATCTGAAGATAGTATTTTACTAACCACATACGTAAGGATGATTAAAAAAATAATGCAGTCTCATCAACAGAAAGCAGGCATAGTCTTTCTAGGAAATAGCTGTAATATCATTCACTGCTTTTGGCTTTTTTTCCTCTCTTAAACTTCACAGTAGGGATAATGGATTTAGTCAAAATAAACTTTCTCATTGTTATGAGATAGAATAGCACATCACAGCATTCAGTAGCTATGGCACTTGACATGAGACTGCGCTTCCTCATGTTCCTAGAGATTCTCTTAGATGTACATGATTGCTCTACTTCTGCTCTGTCTTCATTCAGCAGCTGTCATCCATCTGCTCCACAAAGCCAATTCAACAGAGCATGACCCCTGAGCACATTACTTCAATGTGTGCAGAAGGGCATTGCTTTGGAGGGCTGCTGCTGACATGCTGCCCTGCTCTTTTGTTCCAAGTGTGGTAATAAAGCTGCCATCTAGGATACTTGTACCCAAGCCACAACATGAGTTGCAGGTCTCCCAAACCCCTGACATCTCAATCTCCTCCAGGGCCCCGGAAGGTGAGGGGAAAGAGTTCACCGTACAGGGCTTTGGGTAGTTTATTGTTGCCACTGTGACCACTGAACCACAAAATTCTGTGTGTCCTCTGAGAGACACAAAATGAGCTTCCAGTGGCCTACAGCATCACTGAATGGAAGAACAAACATGAAATCCAATGAATATGCTTAAAAGTAACTTACTAACTGCTGATGGGAGGGTATCTAGAATTCCTTTCTTAATATCAAGTAATTGAAGAAATAAAGTGCTGTGTGAGGGAAGGAAAAACAGTATCTACAGAGTAAGAAAAAAAGTGGAGGAGGCCGAGGTAGGTGGATCACCTGAGGTCAGGAGTTCCAGACCAGCCTGGCCAACATGGTGAAGCCCCTCTCTACTAAAAATACAAAAAACAGCCAGGCATGGTGGCAGGCACCTACAATCTCAGTTACTTGGGAGGCTGAGACAGGAGAATTGCCTGAACCTGGGAGGCGGAGGTTGCAGTGAGCTGAGATAGCGCCATTGCACTCCAGCCTGGGTGACAACAGCAAAACTCCATTTCAAAGAAAAGGAAAAAAGGTGGATTCAAGCACAGCGAAGAGAAGAAAGCCTCTGATTTTGTAAGAATAATACTATGAAAATAACAAATCTGAAAAGATTGCAGGAGGTTATTTCAGTGTTGCCAAAGAATATCATTATTTGTGGCCGGGAGCGGTGGCTCACGCCTGTAATCCCAGCACTTTGGGAGGCCGAGGCATCACGGTGAAACCCCGTCTCTACTAAAAATACAAAAAATCAGCTGGACGTGGTGGTGGGTGCATGTAGTCCCAGCTACTCGGGAGGCTGAGGCAGGAGAATGGCGTGAACCTGGGAGGCGGAGCTTGCAGTGAGCTGAGATTGCGCCACTGCACTCCAGCCTGGGCAACAGAGTGAGACTGTGTCAAAAAAATAAAAAAAATTAAAAATTATATAATTATTTGTATGACTAAGTTATAAGCTGTCAGTATTGCTCTCATGTAGCTATATAGCTGGAAAAATTCCAAGTTCATGTAAGTGAAGAGGTAAGATACCAGGGCAGCCAGGTGTTTACTTCCACTTAGTAAGTTAATCTTGGCTACATCTACAACACAGAAATTCTCCAGAGGATAAAGTGGCTCCCTTGAGAATTAACTTACATACTTTTGAAGAATTCCCTTTCTCTGGAATTTAACATTCCAGTAGAGAGAAATACATCAACAACACATGAAAACAGTAACATCGTCTCTTCTGCAAAGAAGGGGACATTGTATATGCTCAACTATATACCTAATTTTTAATAAAAGTTAAGCTGGGCGCGGTGGCTCATGACTGTAATCCCAGCCCTTTGGGAGGCCGAGGTGGGTGGATCATGAGGTCAGGAAATCAAGACCATCCTGGCTAACACAGTGAAACCACATCTCTACTAAAAAATACAAAAAATTAGCCGGGTGTGGTGGTGGGCCGCCTGTAGTCCCAGCTACTTGGGAGGCTGAGGCAGGAGAATGGCGTGAACCTGGGAGGTGGAGCTTGCAGTGAGCCGAGATCGCACCACTGCACTCCAGCCTGGGCTACAGAGCAAGACTCTGTCTCAAACAAACAAACAAAACAAAGCAAAACAAAACAAAATACCAAACAAAACAGGTAATTAAGCCAATCTTTCTTCAGAAAATAAACAACTAATCAAAATACATGTTTCTACACTACCAAATAAAGATAACATACGAAGCTGAAAAAGAAAATCCACTAACCTCAGATGCTGCTATTTCAGTGAAGGTATTTAATGCTTGTTCAACATTAGATTTCTGTTTGGTAGCCATTAAGCAATAGTTTTCCATTATGCGAAGCTGTACGTGACCCTGAACAGTCTGAGGTTTTAGTTCCTTAAGAAGTTTTTCTGCTGTTCTTACTGCCAATTGCACAGATTCTTGCTTCTCAGTTGAATTACTGTATATAATTAAAAATAAATCACTTATGTCTCTTACTCATGATACAATTCATTGAGATTAGAATTGGCTTTTGCACAAAAAAGCTCTGGGCATTCTTTTATACTCTTTTTGTCATTCATTTAAAAGTAATCTTTTGTGAAGAATGTCACTCATTCTCTTCTAATACAAAGTGAAGCACAGTTACAATGCATTTTAAACAAAATTAATAGGGACTCAATAAAACACCATTAAGCATTAATTTCCTCTAGAATGAAGACAAAAGTTAGACAATATCTACATGTTGTAAATGTGTGCATTCCAGCAAATATAAAACTATAAGTAGAATCATAAAATTAACATACATCTATTCAAAAAGTGAAAGGAAAGAAAAGGAGGAGGAAAAAGTGACAAATACTGTATTATTTCATTCTATGTTTAATCCATTTTACATACAGGAAAACTGAGGCTCAAACAGGTAATTTGCTAAACGTCACGCAGCTAATAAGTGGTAAACCTAGGACCTGAATCTAAGTTCATCAGACATATAAAATCTACTCTGTTCTCCTCACCACATTGCCTATCAGACTCTCAGAAATTATGTGTGTCAAAAAGTAATTTCAAGTGCAATTTGAATATTTAATAGCAATTTTCTTGTTTTATACACACAAACACACACATATACACAAATCAATTAATAAAAGGAAATTAAACACTCGAAGTCCAATCACTAAAGCCACTGGTCTTCTTCTCAGACCTTAGGCTTATCTTACCTAAAACATGTCACGCTGTTGACTACCATTTTCAAAGTTCTTCTCCCTTGGCTTCTGTAACACTACACCGCTTTAGTTCTCTTTCTACCATGTTGATTGCCCTTTTCTGACCTTCCTTCCTCCTCCAGATCCCTTAAATGTTAACAAACTTAACACTGAGTTCTCAGATTTTTGTTACTTCATTCTACCACTTTCAAAGAGGCCATTCATGGAGTTCCAACTATGCACTCTGCAGATGTCTCCCAAATCTCTATCCCTAGCTGTGACCTCTCTTCAGAGTTTTAGTTTTGTATTTTGAATTGCCTGCAGAAGATTTCCACTTGGATAGCTTATAGTTCCATAACAGTAATGTTACCTCAACCTTCCTAAAACAACCATACACATGTCACTTCCTTGGTCTAATTGGTCTCTGTAATCCAAGCATTAAAATCTGTCATTGAAATCTCTTGGCAATATAGTATTAATTTTCTCCTGCTCCTCCATGTATCTTCCCCTGAATACTATGCACTGCTATGATTCCTATCAACTCTGACAATACTTAATATCCATGTAAATCCATTTATGCTTAGTTGCAGATTGAAAGGTTTCAGATATTGTCTTGCCTCTTAAGTAAATTACACACTCCTGAAGGCAGGAATTACCTCATATTCCCTTTATGTCCTAATACATTCCCCACATGCCTTGCCCAAGTCTAAAGAGAGACAGGCTACTAATGCAGGTTGATAAATAACCATTGACTAGCAGTATACCACACTAACAGCAGTCAGGACTCAGTCTAAATCTTGTCTCCATCATTACTATCACATTAAACAAGTTGACTCAGCTTATTTTGCAATACTGTTGTAGAAAACAAATGAGATAGTGCATAGAAAGTAGAGAGGACAGGGTCTGGAAAATACCTATCATTTGTTGTATAGAGGACAGGGTCTGGAAAATACCTATCATTCGTTAAGTAGTTACTATTATAGTGTGGATAATTTTTGCCATAGTTGTCAAATTCTACAATTAGGGGAGTGTCTTCATAACATGTCTATTATTATCTAGGAAACCTAAAAACATTTCATGCCTGTTTCAGAGAATAGTTATGGTAGCAATAACTAATCTATTGAATAACTATTCAATTTGCTAAAATAACTATTCTCTGAAACAGGCAATGAAATGCCTATTTATTTTATTCATCTGCCCTTTCATTATTGCTATCCTAGAATTTAGTTCTTCTGTATAGTATCCTGTTTATTATCTCCAACAAGTGTTTTTTAAAAAAGGATAATATGTCAAATAACTCACCCCAGGTCTCCATCCAGGTTTTCAAATACTTCACCTCCAATAGTTTCATTATCGGGATTCAAACAGATTTCTATCATATTATAAAGGGCATTTTGGCCCCAGTCACGATCTTTCCGAGCTTTATTAAAATGTCGAAGGGCATCATTTGGTTCTCCAGTGTACCTTGTTAGATGTTTAAAAGAATTATTTATTTCAATCACTGACTACAAAACTTATATTAGTTTATAATCTGTCTGGTAAATAAAACTGATGAACTATTTTGAAACGTACATTTTTTTTTTACTACAAAGCAAAGCTTATTCTACTTGATTTACAATGAGAAAAAAAATTATGTAGCATTTATTTGTCAATAGATTTACCAAAGATATAGTCCTTTACAATACTGAAATCCTGGCTCCAACTTTGCTCTGGAGTTACGTTTCTCAGCCATTGAGAAAAATCTTGGGACATCCTCGAGTTTTCCACATCTTCTTAGGAGATCAATCAAACGAGATAATGTCATATAATTATCTGGAAATAAATAATACTTCAGATATGGGCAACATTTTATATTGTTTCTTTTGTTGGTTATAATTCTACTTCATTAGCATATAATTTACTTATATAAAGTACATTTTAAATATAAGTAAAAAATGCCTCAGGGTATAAGTCCCTAAAGACGCTGTATGGCCAACTAGATGATCTACTAGATGATATAGTTTGGGCTGGGTTGGTCACATCTACATAGGCAAATCTGGAAAAATGCATATTTCTTGTAACTTTTCTACTGTTTGGGGGACCACAACCTTAGAGAAACAGCCTCTACCTAGGTAATCTAGACTTTCAACTGTGTAGTTCAGGAATACCGATTTAATTGCACAGGGCAAGTTCACTGTAGGTCTCTGAGAACCCCTCTCCTACTTACTCTTGCTAGGAAGGACGTGGGAACAGTACAATTGACAAAATAATGTACGGGGTGGGCAATAAGAAATTTTTCTCCAGTCTCTCTTTGATATGTACATGTAGCTAACATACCATATGCTAACTTACCACACTAGAACCTTAGCATATTAGTTCCCATATTTTAATCCTGTTTCACCTTCTTCTAAAAAAAATTAATTCATTAATTCATTCCTTTGATCTCAGGTATAATTTCCTGGCAGGTTCCTAGAAAGCCTTCTCCCAATTCTATCTAATTCTCTCTTATCACTAACAAACTAAGTTTGAGAATAATTTAATAAATCTTTTTTAGGATTGTAAAAATAATGTATAGACACTATAGAAAATAAGGAAAAAATATAAAAAGTATAAAGAAAAAAATCAATATATTTCCAGCTAGAGATTAGCACATTTTGGTGTGCTTTCTTTCATATATTTGAAAACCAACTGATATATAAATGTAAGCAAAGATACGTTATTTCTTTGTTTACATTCATACAAAATTGACGTTTATTTACATATATACAAAACTGGAGTCACATTTGGGGTTTTGATTTTGATTGGTTTTGATTGGCTTTAATGTTGATTTTGATGAACATTCAACAGTAAACATTTCCCCATTGTCATTAAAGAATCTTCCAAAACATGATTTTTAATGGTTGCATAAGGGCCTACTTACTGATGATTCACATTATTTATTTCTTTATAGTGGTGTCTTTTAGATGTTTGGGTGCTCAAGTTTCAGTTAGCACAGGACTAGGGATTTGTAGGGGACTTGCAAAAACCCTTACATAGGCTATTATCAACATGTTCTTAGGTTGAATTTCTAGAATTAAAACACAAAAACAAAAAAGCTTGTTTTAAAGCTATTTATCCTTGACTCTATTTTGCTATTTGAAAAGAGATGACATCATGTAAATCCAGCAATTTTCCTGAGTATATACCCAAAAGATTAAAAGCAGAGACTCAAACAGGTATTTGTACACCAATGTTCACAGCAACAACCTTCACAACAGACAGAAAAAGTGGAAAGAGCCCAAATGTCCATTGCAGTTGAATAGATAATCAAAATGTAGCACGTACCTATAAAGGAATATTGTATATTGTATGTCAGCCATAAAAAATAAGAAAATTTTGACATACACTACAACATGGATGAATTGTGAAGACATTATACCAAGTGAAATAAGCCAGACACAAAAGGACAAATGGTGTGTGATGCAGCTTACATGAGGTGCCTAGAATAGTTAAATTCATAAACACAGAAAGTAGAATGATGGTTGCTAGAGGCTCCGGGAAGAGGAATGAGGAACTGGTGTACCGACTTACAGTTTGGAACGGTAAAAAAGTTTTGGAGATGGGTAACAGTAATGACTTACAAAACAATGTGAATGCATTTAATGCCACTGAACAACACACTTAAAAATGGTTAAGATGATGAATTTCGTGTTATATACGTTTCACCACAATACAAAATATTCTTTAAAAAAAGAACTTCTGGAAACACTGTATCTACTCAATTACAGGATGTTAAACTAATACAGGTTGATAGTATCGTTTGTCCCCTTGACACACAATCTTGAGTCCAGAGATTCTGTTCATCACACCTTTTAGCATCACTAAAAAGGGCACAATAAGAATATGATTTCAGAAAAAGACAACTCAAATATTGGTCGTGTCGTTTAGCTATGTGAATTCAAACAAATTTCTCAAATTCTTTGAGTCCAATCCACTTATTTTCTTAAAATAGGATTATAATATTGACTGTAGGAATGCTGCTATATAAATAAAGCCACAAAAAATATTTATAAATTATAAATGTTATTAATAATATTTATACTTCCAAAAATTTTGATAAGAAATAGAATAACTACCCCATAATAAAGCCACAGCATCTGGAAGCTGTACTGGATTAAGGAAGAACTAAAGGTTAAAATTTCTGGTTAAATTTTGTTTGCATGATAATGCTAGTATTGTCAACATTGGGAAGGCAATTTCTAGAATATGTCTTATATACTATTGAAATGTATTCATTATTAGTTCAAGTTATAATTTCCAGTGACAGATTAAATTACATTCACTTGTCTTTTGGTTAACCATGACATTTGCAAATTTCTGCACTTAAGAAATCCATTAAAAACTAAAATGTGTATTACCCTCTAAAAAACTTAGCTGGTCCATCTTTATTGATGGATAGTAAGAAGATATCAAAATAGTTATAGGGTGATGAGATGTGGCAAGCATACAATGCTATGGTATGGTATTACAAAGCACAGGATTCCGAACTTTGCCTGGAGGAGTCGGGAAATTTCACATAGGAGTTGACCTTTGAGCAGCCTCAAGGATAGGAGGAAGATCTTACTAGACAAAGGCATTCCAAGTAGCAGAAGGCATGCGCCAAGAGGGAAGCAGAGAACAGTGTGGGGAGTGTTCGTAACTTTGATATTATTAAAGTGGAGGAAGAGGGATAAGAAATATAAATGGTCAAATAATTTGGGGCCATATTATTATTAAAATAATGCTATGATGTCAGATGTTACCCTGAAGCACTATCTTATATTTTAAGCAAAGGGATACCTTCTGATTTTTAGAAGTGATATGCTAGTCCTTTGATGACCTGGAGCAGCCAAAACCTAGAGGCTGGAAGATGAGTTGGGAATCTGCACTAGTTCAGATGAGAAGTGATAAGGGTCTTCATGAGAGCAGTGGGTTAGGATACGACAGACTGGATGTGTTAGCTAGCTATCAAGCAAACAGAACTAAGGAGACAGGTTAACCGATTAGTATGAAGGAAGGGGAAAGCTCAGGGCGATCTGGAGATTCTGACAGAGAAAAGGGGCAATCTGTCATGACAGCAATAATTAGATCTAGAAGATGAATTTTTCAGCTACTTAAATTAAGTCAAATTTGTACTTAATTTAAGTAGTTAGCTTATTACATTTACATTATAATATTTAGCTTATTACATTTCTGAAATAAGCTAAAATAGAGCCTTAATCTAAAGTACAAGATGAGTTACTGAGGATAAACAATAATGTACACATAAAATGAATGTAGATACATATGTTTTAGAGTAATTCCAACAAAATAGATCTGTGGATAAGTATGTAAGGTACTAGTAAGAATAAGGCATACAACACAAGATTAAAACTCTTAAGATTAAAAATATCACATAGACAATAAAAATTTA
The DNA here is from genome assembly GCF_001698545.2 of Rhinopithecus bieti. Classification (NCBI taxonomy): domain Eukaryota; kingdom Metazoa; phylum Chordata; class Mammalia; order Primates; family Cercopithecidae; genus Rhinopithecus; species Rhinopithecus bieti. Next base: position 386,386 of record NW_016809332.1, on the reverse strand, counting down.
CTGAAAATTTTGTGGTTGTTTCTGAGACCGAGTCTCACTCTGCCATTGAGGCTGGAGTGCAGTGGCGTGATCTTGGCTCACTGCAACCTCCGCCTCCCAGGTTTAAGCGATTCTCCTGCTGTGTTTTTAATTGACTTGGTGTTTTACAGTCGTTCACTGATCCATTCAACCAATAAACATATATGTTGCCACATTCATGTGCGTGGCATTTTGTCTGATATTGGGAATATAAGATAAATATGGTGAGTTCCCTGAACTTGAGGAGTCTACAGTCTAATAAACAACACAAAAATGCACATATTTTTAGTAAAATACTATAAGTAATAAATATGTATGGACAAAGTAACCGAGGATTAGGGTTACCAACTCATTCCAGTTTGCCTGGGACTTTCTGTTACCGTGGGAAATCTCGCATCCAGGAAAACCCTTCGCTCTGAGGCAAATCTAGGATGGTGGGTCATGTTACCCAGCATCACCTAAGACATTTTTTAATGTAGGTGGTGGTAGTGGGATGCAGATTTACTTTTGTATTTTCCCCCAAGAGGGATATATTTTAGATTATGTGTTTGGAAAGAGAAAAGAGATAAGGAAGCTAAAGTTCATTTTAGGCAAAAGGAAAAAACCCAAGCAAAGACTTGGAAGCATGGTTGTATGTCATTTGGTGTTGCTGGAATACAAGATCCTTATATTGCATTTATAAAAAATTGCTTTTATATTTGTTTACAAACAGTCCAAAGCAGTCAGTCTACTCAGCCAATTTTTTTGGGAAAAAGGCTGCTGCCAACTAACAGAAACTTAAGTGAAACAAAACCCACAAGACACATGAAGGCTTCTTCAAATCTTAGAAAACTATAATGTGTGAGATTCTTCAAATCTTAGAAAACTGTAATACTTTTAATGACTTAAGAATATTCACAACAGAAGAAGTTTGTTTTTTTAAGAAATAAAGTTAGATCATTGTCTCAAAGGGAAAGACTGTGAAATGGGAACCGCTTGAGATAGAATGAAAATATTATGTATATTACTTTCAAATGGTAGTTTAGAGAAGAGGAATAAGAGAAAACAGTGTGGAACACAAGGTAGAAATGGCAGGGAAAAAAACGACACAAGCCTGAAGAAAATAAAAGTAGGTTTGGGCAATGTGGGTGGCAAGATGAGCCCATATTTTGCACCCAGGGTGAGTGGAAGAGGTGAGATGGTCAAGTAATTCACAGCATTCTTTTAAGTAACATCTAAGTGCACTCTGGAAAAGACAGGGCAAAAAACAAACGAAATGGCCTCTGGTAGTCCCAAGGTGGAAAAAAAATTAAATAGTAAAAATAATAAAGAGAAAGTATTGATATTACTGTAAAAAACAGATCATATTTTTTCCTTTCAATTTTTGTGCTAACTGGGGATATTTTATTTCTAAGTATGAACTGATGTTCTCTAAATTCAAACGTCTTTTTATTAAAAGCATTAGTAGAGGTAGCCTGTAGAGCATATCTAGTTCTTTGAGTTGCCCTGCTTGAAGGATTGCCACCTCTGTGTCTCTGTGGCTCTAACCAGGCAGCTCTGACTCGGGTTTAGAAGAACTGAAACACAGCTCTAGGACTTTCTCTGCCATTTCCAACTCTTTTTAGTAACACAGGTAGTAACATACAGTCATCTATTAGTCAAACAGTTCCCACCTCTCTTTCTTCTTTTCCTCTTTCCTCTCTCCCTCCGTCCCTGCTTCCCTTTCTTCCTTTTCTCCCTCACTCTTCTTTCCATCCAGTATTTGTCGAGTACTAACTAGGCCAGGTATCCTTCTCAATTCTGGAAACACAGCAGTGAAGGGCAACGTTTCTGGTCACTTGATGCTTCTGTTCTATGATTTATAGTTTTTTTGGTTTTGTTTCACAAGGGCTACACAGAACCCAAAAATCCTAAAAAAAAAAAAAAAAAGCCAAACCCCAAAAACCCAACTGAATAGAAAACAGGATAAAGGGATGGGGAGCAAGAAGTGGTGCTACTTGATGTAGGCCAGTGAGGGAAAGGCATTCTAAGGAAGAAGCAGCACCAGAGCAAAGGCCCAAAAGAAAATGAGGCAGCAGCCAGATGGACCTTTGGGAGGAGCACATTCCGGGAAGCAGAAACAGCAAACAAAAAGGCTCAAGGCTGTAACTGGCTTGGGCTTTTGCCTACCTAGTTTCTGTTATTCCTTTCTTCTTTACTATCAGAATTCTGATTTTATTCTATAGGGTATTAGATGCAGCTAAAAGATAACGTTTCCCACCTTTTTTGCAGCCACGGAGTTGATATTACTAAGGGTTGGGTTTTATTTTTTTGCTGGTTAAGCCCTTTCGTCCAGCTCTGCATCCACCTTCCCCATCTGGGCCCTGGAACATCAATGCCCAGCACCGCAGTGATCATCTTGAACCATGAGGTGATGCTCAGGCAAGTCAAAGTAACAACGTAGAACAAAAAGAGAGAAGGCTCTGGTTTCCTGAAGATACCACGGAACTGCCATACCAATCCCTACACAGTGTACTTTTAGATTTCTTTTACAGACAGAAAATTAAAAGCCGTGCTTTTTTAGCCTAGAATTTTCAGGGGCATCTCTGCCATTTTCAATGAAAGCATTTCTAAAGTCTTTGTAGGCTAGGGATGGAAACAGAGATGAGTTATGACGATGTTGCAATAATCTATGTGGAAGATGGCAATGGCTTAGACCAGGGTGGCAGTAACAGAGGTGGTAAAAAGTGATGGCATTCTAGGTGTACTTTGAATGTAGCACTAACAAGGATTTGCTGATAGACTGGAGGTGATATATGAGAGAAAGATGAGACAAAGATTAACTGTGAGGTCTGGGCTGGCATAACAGTGAGCAGTGATGCCACTCACTGAGGTGAGAGGTGGGGCTGGAGCAAACTTAGAGGGGAGGGAAAGATCAGGTGTTCTATTTTGGACAAGTTAAGCTTGAGATACTCCTAGACATCTGAGTGGGAATGCAAAGAGGCAGAGGTGTACATGAGTAAGGGCTGCAGATAAATGTTTAGGACACATCAGTACATACATGGGATATAAAGCCATGCAGCTGGACAAAGTCACCTAGGGGGTGAATATATAAAAAGAAAGGAGGTTCAGGAACTGAAGCTAAGAGTGTTCTGATATTTAAAGGTCATACAGAGAAGAGAACTCCAACAAAGGAGACTGAAACAGCGGGCAATGGGGCAAAAGAAGAACCGAGTGAGTTTAGGATCTCAGAGACAAATGAAGAAAGTCTTTCATTGTGGAGGGGGATAAACTGTGCCAAATATGATGACAGGTCAAGTCAGCAGAGAACTGAGAACTGAATCTGATATGGCGGTATGGGGGTCACCGACCACATTGCAGAAGCGACTTCCCTGGAGTGCAGCAGTGGATGAGACAAAGTGAACACAGCATGTTTGAAAATCCTTCAGAGAAAAATTTGTTGTCAAGAACTGAAGACGGGCACAGTAATTGGGAGGGGATGAGAGTTAAGAGTTGATTTTTATTGACTGATTTATTAGAGCAGGAAGATGTCACAGCACAGTTATATGTTGATTAGCAAAAACTGAGAATTCAAGAGAGAGAACCATAAGAGTAAAGCCCTTTGGTAGGTGAGAAGCTGGACAAAGGCGGGATCACAGCCTGGGGAGGACAAAGGCTGAGGAGTGGGTAAATTTAGTGACAAAGAATGGGGAAGTTCTCTTCCAGGTGCAAGTATTCTCTTAGTGAAGTAGGTGGCAAGGCTTTTAATTGTGGGCAAGAAATGGGGCAAGGGTGTTGGAGGTTTGTGTTGCAGGAAGTCAGGGATCCCGAACACAGGGACTGGTTGAAGCTGTGGCAGAAGAACATAAACTGTGAAGATTTCATGGGCTTTTATTAGTTCTCCAAATTAACACTTTTATAATTTCTTATGCCTGTCTTTACTGCAATCTCTGAACATAAATTGCGACGATTTCATGGACATTTATCACTTCCTCAATCAATACTCTTATAATTTCCTGTGCCTGTCTTTAATCTCTTAATCCCATCATCTTCATAAGCTGAGGATGTATGTCACCTCAGGACCCTGTGATGATTGCATTATCTGTATAAATTGTTTGTAAAACATGTGTGTTTGAACAATATGAAATCTGGCCACCCTGAAAAGGAACAGGATAACAGTGATTTTCAGGGAACAAAGGAGATACCATAAGGTCTGACTGCCTGCAGGGCCGGGCAGAACAGAGTCATATTTCTCTTCTTGCAGAAAGCAAATAAGAGAAATATCGCTGAATTCTTTTCCCAGTAAGGAATAACCCTGGGAAAGGAATGCATTCCCAGGGGTGGGTCTATGGACGGCTGCTCTGGGAGTGTCTTATGCAACTGAAGATAAGCGATGAAATACGCTCTGGTTTCCGGCAGTGCCCTCAGGCTTGCTAGGATTAGGATATTCCAGCCTGGCGAATTCTAGTCAGACTAGTTGTCTGCTCTGGAATGCTGTTTCCTGTTAAGATGTTTATCAACGATAATGTGTGCCCAGCAGGACATGGAACCTCATCAGTAATTCTAATTTCACCCTGGCCTTCTGATCCTGCTCTGCCTCTCTGCCCTTGTGATCTTTTATTGCCCTTTGAAGCATGTGATCTTTGTGACTTACTCACTGTTCACATCCCTTTCCCCTTTTGAAATCCCTAATAAAAACTTGCTGGTTTTGCGACTCAATCAGCATCATGGAACCTACCAACAGGTGATGTCACTCCCGGAGGCCCAGTTGTAAAATTTCTCTCTTTTGTACTCTTTCTCTTTATTTCCCAGACCAGCTGACACATAGGGAAAATAGAAAAGAACATATGTTGAAATACTGGGGGCTGGTTCCCCCAATAGTTTTCAGGAGACAAGACAAAGTGGGAAAAAATAGAATCAATGAATTCATTCTTGGAATACAGTGGGATTGCCAGGTTTGTGCTCATAATTTAAAGTGAGACCAGTCAACAGTGTTGCATTTTCCTTATGGCCATTTCAGCTATTCAAGCCCATGTGTGGAATAAGTAGACAGTCTGATTCAACCAGGGATGGAGTTTGCCCAAGGGCAAAACGACTAAACAGAAGAAAAAGGAATAAGGGAGGGGTGACTGCACTCAAAAAATACTATCAGTGGGTATTTACCTGGCTTACGTTCTAAAAGCTGCTGTAAATGAAACACCGCTTGTTCATAGTCTTGTTTTCTGAACATGAGATCAGCCATCATCTATAAAGATAAAAGTTGGTTCTAAAAATATTGCCATGTGTTTTACACAACATATTCTTCCAATCAAGATTTAACACTAGAAAAACATAGACGATAAACATGAGGAAGGGGCAGCATTTTATAAAAAGCAGGAATTTAAGGTTCAAGCCCACCTTGAGCAGAATAACTTGGAGATCAGTGTAACAGAAGATAATCAAGGATGCAAAACAGATTGCTCTGCTTGCAAAATTGTATTTTTAGCAAAAAATATGTTCCTAGCAGTTGTTTTAAAAACAGAAATTTGAAAGGATTTGCACACTGTATGTGCTATTGTAGAAAAGATAACTCACTGAACCTGACAAAATAACAATGAGAAGATTCAAAACAAAACAAAATTTAAATCATAACTATTTTGAAAATTAAAATGAGCAAGACCTACTGAGATTTTTCTTATTATGTGCTGTAAAATGCAGATTTCATATATTTCTTTTTAACCACAATAACTTTAAATAAACCTCACAAAATGTCATCCACATAGCTGTCTGCACAGCTAACAAATATTTTAGTCCACATAAAAATAAGAAAAAAACAAACAACCAAAATTCTATTCAAAACAGAACATCTCAGACTGATATATGAAGTTTTTTTCCCCTGTAACTCCAAAAATTCCACCCAAACTCTTAAATATGTCCACCATTCCTAAGTACTTAAAAGTTAGTTCTTAGCAAATTAGTGTTACCACATGAACTCCACCTAACCAAGCATCCCCTTAGGCATAAATAAAAAAGTAACTAGACCCAAAAGGGCATGTAAAAACCTGACCTAGGTTTATCTTTCTTATAAATAAAACCCTAATGATTCTGGGTCTTTATTGGTAAAATGTAGTAATGTTAGAAAAACGTTATTTCTTCCAAAAGCCAACATGAGCCATGTCTCATCATCTAGTAGTAGTTCCACGGGGTAAAATTTAAAACTTATAAAACACAACTGCTTTTGTTGTACTGAAGTTCCTTGGACTGACCATGGTAGCAGCTTCATTATCCTGGTCACTCTGAAGCAGTAAAGCACACTGCCGCAGGCAGGAATCAGGGTCATCTTGTGCCAGGTATAATCGTGCCAGTTCCAACATAATCTGTAGAGTAAAAGGCTAGATTCATCAGACACTGTATAAAATAAAAAGTGAATGAGGAAAATATGTGGACACAGATTAAACTTTAGTTGACCAAAAGTCATTGCAATAAAAATGCCAAGTATAATAGACAAAAAAAAAAACCCATAAAAAACTGTACGTATACCATCTCTATTTTCTCTTTCACTAGAGAAAAAAACAAAGCAAGCAAACAAACAAACAAACAAACAAAAACAGAGAAATAGGTAGTAACTCGCTTCAAAAGTAAAGCGACATAATGCATTGTGAAAAGAACACTGGTCTTAAAACCAGATTGGACTCTAGTCCCAGCTCCTCCATGACAGGGCCAAGTCAGGTTCCTTCTACATCTCTTAATCTGCTTTCTCATTTGTAAAATAAAAAGCTTCAAGCAGATAATCTCTAAGGTATGCCTCAGATTTAAAAGAAGGATTTCAACTCTTTTAGCCACCACTGAAAAGGTATCTGTTTGGTTATGCCTTGCTAAAGGTTGTTTTGCCATTTATCTGAAAAAATTATATTAATAAAATGTTCAAATTGGTCATTAAATTCTAGAGGACAGCTGTCTCTTGTACATGATCACCTACTTAAGTGTTTAGGCATTAATTATTTTGAAAAATTAATAATCTCTCCAGATCTTCTCAGATCTTGACAGAGTTAAAACATTTTAGTTTTTATATAACCAATCATGTATGTAAGTGAGCTACACCGAAATTATCTTTACATTTATTCTCCCACTGTGCCATATGAGGTCATAGATTCAGCCTAGCCATTTTTGCATCCTTAGTACTAAACACCAACTGAAATACAGAGTGTACAACAGCTGTTTAATAAAAGGAACTGAATTATCTAAATCCAGATATTTGTGATAGAGAAATTATTTAAATTATTTTAAAATAATTTCATGTATTTTGATAAATTAAATTGATAAAATAAATTTGAAAATTATTTGTTATTTTGATAATTAAAAACATAAATATTAAAACAATTTGCAGGTTGCTTTATATTACTTATTCCATTACAGTTTTTAAATTGTAATGTTCTTTTTTTTTTTATTTTTTATTTTTTGAGACAGGGTATTGGTTTGTTACCCAGGCTATAGTACTGTGGCATCATCATGGTTAACTGCAGCCTTGACCTTTTGGGCTTAGGTGATCCTCCTGCCTTAGCACCCTGAGGAGCTGGGACTACAGGTACATGCCACCATGTCTGGCTAATTTTTGTACTTTTTAGTAGATGAGGGTTTAGCCATGCTGCCTAGGCTGGTCTTGAACTCCTGGACTCAAGTGATCTGCCTGCCTTGGCCTCTCAAAATGCTGGGATTATAGGCATGAGCCACTGCATCTGGCCTTAAACTCTAATATTCTTAATGTAAGGCATCATGTAAGATTTTGAAAGTTTTCGAGGAATAATATTAATCTTTTAACTTATATTTTTGTTATATTTCTCTGTAAATCTCCTTCTTTTTTTCTATTTTATTTTTTGAGATGGAGTCTTGCTCTGTTGCCCAGGCTGGAGTGCGGCAGTGCGATCTTGGGTCACTGCAACCTCCACCTCCCAGGTTCAAGTGATTCTTCTGCCTCAGCCTCCCAAGTAGCTGGGATTACAGGAGGCACCCCCACACCATGCTGGCTAATTTTTGTATTTTCAGTAGAGACAAGGTTTCCCCATGTTGGTCAGGCTGGTCTCAAACTCCTGACCTCAGATGATCCACACGCCTCGGACTCCTAAAGTGCTAGGATTACAGGCATGAGCCACTGCACCCTGCCTACATCTTCTTTTAAAACAAGCTGGTAAAAATTTTACATCTGAGGAGATTAGAGGACATCTGGAATAAAAGGTACTTAAAATTTTATAAAGGTACTGACCTTATTATCTGTTTCACAGTGAACCAGAGCCTCTCTATAAAACTTAATTGCTTTTTCATAGTCTCGCTGAGCGACAGAATGTTTTGCAATCTTTGCACAAATTTCAGCTGCTAAATGTTTCTGTGCAGGAACTGCATCTGGCTGTTCCATCTGAACACGTTTTAGTACCCGAGCTTGTAATTCTCGAGCCTAGAAAAAATCAGGATAAAAGGAATAAAAAAAATAAAGAAAGGAAATTAAATTCTCTATAACTCACACACAGCATAATTTTACAGATTTATTTAAACATTACAAACCCTTGATCTAACAAATCCTGATCCAAAGAAAATGTATTCTTGAGATCTCAAGCATGTACGTGTTTGCAAATGAGCCAGCATACATATATCTTTCCAACAAAACACTTACGGAATTACTGAGTCTTTTCCCACTGTTACAAGCATGTGTATAAGAAGTGCACTAAGGAGGAAATACAACCTTGAAACAAATACAAAGAGATAGGGCCTTCCTCAGGGTAAGAATGTAGAGTAGATTGTTAAATTGGAAGAATATCAGCCTTTCCACCCATCCATCTGGTTTCTGGAACATTGAGATGTTCCTTCAATAAATGGTAAGAACTCCCATGTTTTAGGTCTTCAAAAATAAAATTCATGTTTCAGCTATACATAATGATTCACTAATGAATGCGTTCATTTAACAAATAGTAAATGCCTACCACATGCAACATATTATGCTACACACCGGGCACCCTTCTTGGGAGTCTTGTCAAAATGTTAGCAAACAATTGCTTTGAAACAGGTTTTCTTTTTTTTTTCTCTCAAGCCAGAGGTTTAGAGAGTCATAACAGCATTCTCTTGCAAATGAAATAAAAGTATAAGTGTATATAGCATGTGGTTAACATTAAAACTGTTTCATGAAATTTTTATTTTGGTTATATTAATATGTGTTTAAGTATGTCAGTATATGTACCTTTGAGTGTTTTGGATTACACATATGCATACATCTGTTCATGTTTTTACATAGCTATACACATATACACACACTCATGCATGTGCTCCTAGTAAAAAACCTGAAAACAATTGGTTTAGATAGGATGATCTCTGTCTTGCAGGAAGGCATCCTTGTATCCCTGAATTCTTGTACCTCTCCATATCAAGATGTCCTCCTCTGACATCACTTAGCCAACAGGAAAGTAGAAAGCAGGGAAAGACCCTGGGGCCCATTCCTAGCACCTCAGGGGTAAGGGTACCATCCCAAGGACACAAGTTTCCAGGTAGCAGCCTCCAATAATTTTGTTAGAGATGTCCCATCACTTATGGCCCTATACTGTTTTACATCTGGACTCTGAATTGCAAGTGTAGGAAAGAAAGTGAAAATTAAAGAGAAAGTGGAACAAATATTGGTGACAGAGGCCCCTGGCAAACTGCCCCCAGAGGACAGTTGTCCCTTTTCAAACAAGATAAGTGGAAAATGCTATTGCCATGGGAGTATATAATAGAAAACCTAACTCAGTCTTGGAAGTCAGGTGAGAATTAAAAGAATGGCTAGTAGTTACACCCTGGTGAGTTGGGGAAAAAGAGATGGCATGAAGAGATGGAATGGCTCGTAGGCATTAGGAATCACATGTGAAGGAAAGCTAATAAGGGATATAAGGGATACACTGTTTGATAAAATAATTAGAAGAAAAAATGGCTGGAAAGATATACAGAATATACAACAGGTAAGCCTGTTAAATAATCTACATTTTATCCTAGAGGCCATGGGAAGCTACTACGCCATGTTTATAAGCATTGGCATGACAGGATCAGGTTGTCTTTGGGAATCATCACCCTGGTGGCACTGTGAAGAACTGACTAGAGGGAAACGAGACTGGAAGAGGATGGGATCAATCAGGAGGATACTTCAGGACTGTAAGCAAGAAATAACGATGGAGTCGGCTAAAAGATGACAGAGAGGGTTACAGAAATGCAAAGTTATTGGAAAAGTCTGAAATGTTTAGAAAGCAAAATTCCGAAGACTTGAGATTTCCCTAAATTTACCATTTCTGTCACTGCCCAAAATGTTTAGCAACTTTGCAAAAACACTATGACGGACCCCTAAGTTACATAATGTGGAGAATTAAGCTCAATAAACGGTCGCTGAATAAATGAACAGAAAATATCAAAAACTTTGACTCCACTTACAGGTTTCTGTTTAAATTGCATCTTAAGATTTGTTTCTTTGTCATTCAGAATACACAGCATTGTCACCATTGGGAAGAATGTTATAGTTCCTCAAACCTTATTAAAGATGAATAATCCCTGGGCTCTAACATAGGAACTCAAAACTGATTACAGTTTGGGGTGCTGGTATTGTCTAGCCATGGCATGCTGTTTTTTGATGTTGCTTCATATGTCTGCTTTTATAACACAGGGCCTCATATGACCACGGTGACTGGGACTAATGATATTCATAAAGGAGTGAACTAAGCTAAATTTCTTTCTTTTTTTTTTTTTTTTTTTGTAGGTGACCACATTTTTTCACATCATGTTTTCATTTTAAGTTTTAGCAATTAATACATAGTCAGAGAGATATTATTTCAATCCTTACAGATTAAGATTTAAGTAAACTGATCCCGTCAGTGGTTGGAATATCCTGGCCGCTAGCGGCTCCATGTTAACTTATGAAAGCTGTAGAAAGCCTAGTTTGTCAGCATTGAGCTTCTTCTCCGCCTCAATCCTTTAAAATCACTTCGGGATAGACTCTTACTACATGCTTTTGCATTATCTGTACTTCTGCATAAAATTCACGTGAACACTTGATTTCGGGCTCTGCTTTCCCTTGTGGCAGAAAGCAATGACCTAGTTCTAGGAGAGAAGTGTCCTTGTTTTGAAGTTTTTTGCCTGTTGGACATTTGAATTCAAAAGGGAAAGACAGCAGATAGCAACATTGGTACTCTGTGTCCTAGATTCTATCAAAAGAGGACTAACCCCCACAAGAGTTAAAGTTTGGGCAGCAAACTCTGGCTTGTTTAAGCTTGCTATGGGCGATGTGAGAATTTATCTATATGGCATATATTGTTTAATTAACATAGAGTGTAAAATAATTGTTTAGACTTCCAGCTTGCGCACCAAGTCCACAGGTACATAGATACCGGTCATAAAAATAAATACATTTGGTAGTGTGAAGATACATCAAATAATAAGGACCATTGGCCAAAACCACTCACTTAATTTTTGGAGCTGAGCTCAATTTAAAGTTAGGTTTGAAAGAAAAGAAGGTAGGTTCCTGGTGGTCAATACTGTGCTGAATGTTTTTAGTCTTTACTGAAGATGTAAAGGTGAATGAAATTGAAAAGACTAAAGACCTGAACTCCTTGATTGTGTCCTTGCTGTTTGCTTTATAGTGAAGGCACAATCTATCTGGCGATAGCTAGATAATATAGCATGTCATTAGGGACCGCTAGGTCTGAAATTAAACAATTACATACTTTTTTTATTTTTTTTAATATAATACTGAATTTTTTTTTTTTTATTATACTTTAAGTTCTAGGGTACATGTGCATAACGTGCAGGTTTGTTACATATGTATACTTATGCCATGTTGGTGTGCTGCACCCATCAACTCGTCAGCACCCATCAATTCATCATTTATATCATGTATAACTCCCCAATGCAATCCCTCCCTCCTCCCGCTAAATTTATTTCTAAAATGTTTTAAAAGTCTATACTTACCAAAGATTGCACTTTCCTTCTAGCTTCTGATAGCTAACCTATTGCTGGGTGCAATTCTCTATCATGTGATTCAGAAAATAAGAACTAAAATGTACCAACAATTAAGGACAAGACATTAATATTGTTTAAGATTACATACTTCAATGATATCATAAACTTAGATGGATATCACAGAATCTAATAATCCAAGCTCAATTCATTCACAACTAGGACAAAAAAATTGTGGGACTTTCTACTGAAACTTGGGTAAGCACCCACACTCATGCACATACACGTGCACACACACATACACATGCCCCTGTCGGTTAAATATCAAAACCAAAACACTATAAATTATTTGCAGAATGCAGAACTCTTCTGGGTACATGGGAATCAAGTCGAAAGGTGACTAGTACAGTATCCCGGAAAGCACAAAGGGTTAGGACTGAGGCATCTGCATTCCACTTCAAACTCTTCTAGTAACCAGCTGTATAATCTTAGACAAATACTCTCTGTGGGAAAATGAGCACAGTAATACATAAACTGCTTGCTTACCTCAGAGACCTGTTGCTTCCAACATACCACAGGAGCTCACAGACACAGGATAAATAGAATGAGATAAAAATAATGGAGGTCTTTTTTAAAAAATATCAAGTATGAGGAAGGCAAGAGATCATTTCACAACTAGACAACTGCAAAACAAACCAATATTATGGATCCCATCTGGGGAACAGTAAAGTGCCTCCAGGGAACTTGGGAAGTAAGATTATCCCTCTCAGAAGTAAGCTGCAAAATCAACACAAAATAGATAGAGAAGACAGGCAAAATTGCTTAAATGAGATGGAGAACCTAGAAGATTTACTTAAAAATCTTCCAGTGTCTGATACTGAAATAAAATATATCACATTGTGTTCCCTATAAACAAACTTTCAAACAACTAATTTAAAATGCCTGACAACAATAATGGAAAAGGCAAAAGTAGAATAACAGAATTTGAATAAGAAGAAATGTGTGTTGTAATGTAGCTAACACTGAAAAATAATAAAAGGAGGTATAAATAACACAATAATAAAGGGTAAAGTGGAATAAGAATAATTTAACTCATAAAAGTCAAGAAAATTCAGAAAAAAATAAATTGTAAGATGGCAAATCCAAATATAATTCATAATTATATTAAATGTTAAAAAATTACAATAGATTAAGATTGTCAAGAAAAAAATTATATGCTGACAGATCTTCAACAAAAGGACACGGAAAATTGAAAGTAAAAGAATGCAGGAGATATACCATGCTAAAAGGAAGCTGGACTTAGCCATATAAACACAAGACAGAGGAGATTTTAAAGCAAGAAGCATTACTAGAAATGAAGAAGGCCATTTTATTATTTTAAAGAACTTAATTCACCAGGAAGATAGTGTAATTCTAAATCTGGATCATTCAATAATGTATCTTCTAAATAAATGAAGCAAAAATACATAGAACTAAATGGAAAAAGAGAAATCCACAATCACACTGAAAGACTTTAACATCCCCCTCATACAAACAGACCAAAACTAAGAAAACAAATAACAACCAAACCCTAAGAACAGGGAAGATGTAGAGAAATCAATCAACAAATCCGACCTAATTGACATATGGCTGAACTAAGTATTTATTAGGTTGGTGCAAAAATAATTGTGGTTACAGTAATGCTAGAAACACATTATTTCAAGTTCACATGGAACCTTTACCAAAATTGATTATAACGTGGGATGTAAAGCAAGCTTCAACAAATTGCAAAGGATTGAATCATTCAAAGTATGTCTTGGCCCAGCAGAAGTGTACTAGAAATCAGTATCAAAAAGATAACAAGCAAATCAGAACTCCATAAAAATTGAATGCTACACTTTTAAATAACCCACTGGTCAAAGAACCAATCAAAGTGAAAATGAGGAAATGTTTTACACTAAATAATAATAAACTTGTGGAATGCTGATAAACCAGTGTTGAGGGAGAAATTTATTGCTTCAAATGAGTAAGAAAAGAACAAAAGCTTGAAATCCATTACCTAACATACTATTTCAAGAGGCTAAAAAATAAAATAAAATAAAAATTAGTAAACCAAACCCAAAGAGTGTAGAAGAAATTATGAGGTTAAAAGAAAACATTTCATGAAGCCAGAAAAGGCAAACGTTGACCCTTCAAAATATTAATAAGATAATGAACCCCTAGCATAACTGATCATCAAAGAAGAAAATAAAATTACTAATATCAGGTTTGTAAAAGGGGACCTTTTCACTGCATTTGTAGACATTCAAAAGAAAAGATATAATAAACAAGTTTATGTTAATACATTTAACGATAAACTGACTACTTAAAAAAATCCAAAATGATATAAGAAGCAATTTGAAAATGATCAGTCTGAAATCTATTAAAAACTTTCCTTCAAAGAGTTGGGTCTCAAGGTCTGGAACACTGAATTGTTCCAAACATCAAAGAATTAGCAGCCGGGTGTGGTGGCTCACACCTGTAATACCAGCACTTTGGCAGGCCAAGGCAGGTGGATCACCTGAGGTCAGGAGTTTGAGACCAGCCCGACCAACGTGGTGAAACCCTGTCTCTGCTAAAAATACTAAAACTACAAAAATTAGCTGGGCATGGTGGTGAGCGTCTATAATCCCAGCAACTTGGGAGGCTGAGGCAATAGAATCACTTCAAACTGGGAGGCAGATGGTGCAGTGTGCTGAGATCATGCCATTATACTCCAGCCTGGGCAACAAGAATGAAACTCTGTCTCAAAAACAAAAAAAAGAAAAAGAAAAAAGAAAAAAAGAATTAGCATCAATCTGTTGAACACACAGATGTAGAAATCCTGAACAAAATATTGTAAAACATCTTTACATTCCAGCAAATCTTTTAAAAAATTATATCAAAGTGACATTTATTTCAGTGATATAAGCGTGGTTTAACATTTGAAAATAAATCAATATACCACATTTGAAAAGAAAAACGGGACAAAAGACATATGATCATCTTGACAGACGCAGAGAGTATATTTGATAATAATTTAAGTGACTTATAAAGAAGTTGTTAGCAAACCAGAAACTGAATCATCATAAAAAAAACATCAACCACTTGGGAACATACTTAGGGAAATCTGTGTAAAACCTCTATGTTGAGAACCACAAAATATTAAGAGAAAAAAGAACATCTAAATAAATGGAGGAAGAAAGCACTAAGTTCAAATCCTGATTATGACACTAGTCATATGACTTCACACAAGTTATTCAACCAAGTCTCCTCAGCTATAAAACAGGATTAAAAAATTCCAACCTTTCCTAATTGTTATAATGGTAGTAATAATATATTTAAAATGTATAATCCATAAGCATTCAATAAGTATTTTGATTTTGACATATTTTCTGCAGCTGTTTGGCCGAAACAGATTGCTTTCCTCTTATACATGGCATATTTCCTTCTGCATCCATCTCCTACCTCATGACCACACTCACAGACAAATGCACTTACCTGTTGTAATGCAGTGATCGCATCACCAGGTCTTTCCATTTTACTATAAACTTTTGCTAGAAGAACTTGACAACGTCCATCCTCCATGAGAGCGGACAGCTCATTTACTATGAAAGAATGGAATGTAATGGAAAAAATTATTCATCTTGAATAAATATTCACATTTTCCAGAATTTTAAAACTGGGCTCTAGAAAAAATGATTTTGAAAAATACTGAATACAGTTAAAATTTTCTCAGTCAGTTACCTGAAGAATGGCCAAATTAAAAAAAAAAGAAAAGAAAAGATTTAGGATAAACACTGGCTGGATGAAAAGTTAAAGAACTGGTTAACAACTAGAGGCTTTTCTTAGACATATATTAAGAGATAACAATTTAACCCCACAATAATTTCCAGTTTTACCCTTAAGTGTATAAAAATTTGTTTGCAGAAATCATTAAAAGAAGATAGGGTAGTTGCTATATGCAGTTAAGAAGATAACTGCTCTTTTAAAAATCAAAGATACGGCCGGGCGCGGTGGCTCAAGCCTGTAATCCCAGCACTTTGGGAGGCTGAGACGGGCAGATCACGAGGTCAGGAGATCAAGACCATCCTGGCTAACACGGTGAAACCCCGTCTCTACTAAAATACAAAAAACTAGCCGGGCGAGGTGGTGGGCGCCTATAGTCCCAGCTACTCGGGAGGCTGAGACAGGAGAATGGCGTAAACCCGGGAGGCGGAGCTTGCAGTGAGCTGAGATCCCGCCACTGCACTCCAGCCTGGGCAACAGAGCGAGACTCTCAAAAAAAAAAAAAAAAAAATCAAAGATATTTGATAAGCAATAAAGTACAGTTATTAAGAGCACTGACTTTGATGTTGAACAGTTTGGTTTCAAATCTAGGCTTTACCATTTACTAGCCCTTTAATTTTGAGCAAGGTACTTAACCATTCTGTAATTCCCTCTCATCTGTAAAATAGGAAAAATGATAGCACTTACCTCACAGGGTGGATGTAAGATTTTAAAAGCTAATAAGTTACTAAATAAGTTAAAATATGCAAAGTAATGAAAACAAACTCTGGTACATGGTAAGTGCTTTTTAAATATTTGGTTAATGCCAAATATTTTGTGTCTAAGAACAATAAAAGAACCCTAGATAATTAACAAAAATGTTTCCTCCACCATTTGTCAAGTGCATAGTTCATGACACGCTGTGCCATTTTGCCAACTAGGTAGTTTTGAACGTATCAATAAAACTGAGTTTCAGATTGCTAAATTTAAAATGGGTATGATTATATCTGCCTCAAAGATGAATATGAGTCCTGAGGAGATAATGTATGAAATGTATATGAAGGCATTTGCGTATGTCATGGGCATGCTCAGCAAATATTAAATGAAAGAATTTATGATACATAAATATAATATACCCACTGTAACTAAAACATACGATACTTGAATCTCTCTCCCCCTATAAACTTTTCAAAATGTATATCCACATTTAGGCCTTTCAAGTGTTTCAAAAGAAGATCTGATAAATCCATGCATATATTTTTATGGAACTAATAATACTTCATACAATAAATACGTTTATAATTAGAAGAATTTAAGCACCAATGTCATCAAAGTTAAACTAAAAGATCATTTTGAAAATACCAGATAACTTACAATCGGCTTCTCTCATCATGTGTTCAAATGTATTTTAAAGCTACACTATACATGTTGTTGGCAAAAGGAACATACACAATACACAATGGAATAAAATAAAGATTCCTATCATCAGAGTAATGTATATGAAGGAGTTTATTATAAAATAAAGGAGGCAGTTCCATAAATGGCATGAAAATAAAATTGGCTATCCACTTTGGAAACTATATAGTAAAACTTGTATGTGGAATAAAGTACATGGATTAAAGTTCTCAATATAAAAATTAAAACAATATAAATGACAAAAATATATGGAAATACTTTCATAATGTTAGGATTAGGGAAGAACGACAAGAAATTTTAGAGAATGACAAGAAATTCAGAAACAAAAAAAAGACATGAAAAGCAGATATATGATCATTAAATATTCTACTTGATCAAAGATACAATAAACAAATCTGATAAAGAAAAGACAGCCTGGGAGGAAGTATCTACAACATGAATATTAGGTAATAGATTAAAGACAAAGAATATAATTAAAAATTCCTAGAAGAAAATAAGATACATAAAATACCTAACCTTATCACTCATCAAAGAAATGCAAATTAAAATAAGTTTATTTTCATGACTAATACGACATAATGTCAGGAAGTTTTTAGCCTTAAGAAAGAACAATGGGGCCAGATTTAATTCTAGGAAGTACAGAGAGGTATATGTATATAAAGAAGGATTTTATCTCAGTACTGCTTCCAACTATTCCCCAAGCTAAATGTCTATTCCAATATGAGACTCATCAAGTCAATTATGGCATTAACATATAGTGGAATACTCTACATATGCTAAAAAATAAAGAAGAGCTATATTTCTAACAAGGAAAGAAGTTATTAAATGAAAAATGCATACTGCAGAATTATAGGTGCACTATAATCTATTTAGATAGAAAAAAGTGGTAGGTATAATAATTGTGTATATATGAGAGAGGTAAAGATGGGGGCAGGGAGACTGATTATCATGATATACAAGTTGTTAAATATGGTTTTCTCTGGAGTGTGGGAGAGGACACAACTTTTACTCACTTCTGTAATCTTTAAATTCTCGCAATGGGTAATCACTAGAATTTATTGAAAAATAAAGACCTTTAAAAAGCAAATTTTTACAAACTTGAAAGGTAACTTGATAGTATCCAAACAAATTTTAAATGTACAAAATCTTCAACTCAGCACCCTACTCTAAAAAATACATGCAAATGTACACTAAGGAATGATGCAGTGATATTCGTTGTAACACAGATTATAATATCGAAATAATGGAAAACTAAACATCCAATAATTTCAAGAAAATTAAGTAATTTATTGGCATTATGGAACATTGTGATGCCTGTAGATAGAATAATATGAATAAAATTCCTAGAAGAAAATAAGATACATAAACAAAATAATACCTAACTTTATCACTCATCAAAGAAATGCAAATTAAATGCATGATGTACTGACATCAAACTATCTGGGACATGTATGTGGAAAAAATTGCAGAAAAGGAAGAATAACAGTTTTGCACAGGAAAATCACATTACATTTATATATACACAAACATATATAGAATATTAAATTACAAGCTACTAGGGAGGTAATTTGAGAACAAGGCAAATGGAATTCATAGGAGAAACAGATGACTTATGCATTATATTCTTTTATAGAGTTTGAATTGTAAAAAAGAAACATGCTACTTTTTTAAAAGTAAAGATTACAAAATGTTAATGTGTTTAAATATGAGGTAGTTGTAATTTAAAGATAACTTACTTTATATTATTTTGGGAAGTAAGCTATATTTCTATAACACAATTAACTGTTTCATAAATCTGCTACTAGGTTTTAAAATATCACATTTTAGTAGACTGGCATTCTGATAAAAGAAAAAATATGCATGTATTTATATAACCAACCACATATAAAATATTGAGAATACAAATACATATTTATGCAATATAAAAATAAAATGGATCAGACTTATCAGACTTTTTTCAAACCAGAAAGACTTTCATACCAGGTTCATGAGCCAGAGCATGTTGAAGAACTTTTTCTGCTTTGTCATACCATTTCAATTTTAGTAAGAGCTCAGCCAGGTCATAGCAAAGATAATTCTTTTGTCCACTTTTCAGAGCAGTTTCATAGTAAGTGATTGCCTAAACAAAATTCATTTCATTTAAGGGAACAAGACAATGAGAATGGCATTCAAGCATAGCTATTTAACACATTATAGACTTAAAGCATAGGTATAACTAGAAATAACCAGGAAGAATTCTAGGCATATGCCTGCCTGTCAATTAAGTATGCCACTCTTCTCAGAGAATAGATCATCGCATGAAACAACTAACATTTCTTTTTCTTTCTCTTTTCCTTTTCTTTTCTTTTCTTTTCTTTTTTTTTTTTTTTTTTTTTTTTTTTTGAGACAGAGTCTCACTCTGTCACCCAGGCTAGAGTGCAGTGGTGCAATCTCAGCTCACTGCAGCCTCGGCCTCCCAAGTTCAAGCACTTCTCCTGCCTCAGCCTCCCAAGTAGCTGGCATTACAGGAGCCCACCACCATGCCCAGCTAATTTGTTGTATTTTTTTGTTGAAATGGGGTTTCACCATATTGGCAAGGCTGGTTTCAAACGCCTGAACTCAAGTGATCCACCCATCTTGGCCTTCCAAAGTGTTAGGATTACAGGCGTGAGCCACCACACCTGGCCAACAACTAACATTTCTTATGATAAGTAACTAAAGAACAGTACTTGGCAAATAATTTTTTTACAGGTTTTATGAGGCCAGTGAACCTTATCAAAGGCATACATTTTGCTAGCTGTTGTACATATGGTCAACAATTACCAGGAATAGGGCAAGAATATAAAAGTTAAAGAAAAATCTGTTTCCCCTACTGGAAAAAAAAAAAAAAAAATGAACTCAAAACACATAGCTTGCAAAAACTGGTGCAACAGAAAGAACATTTATCATGTTTTGTTACATAATGAAAGAGATATAAGAATAGTAACTTTACAGTAATTGATTTGATAGCAAGGATTCTAGCTGCAAGATGAAGCAAGCTCTAGGGTCCAAATAATCTTCACAAAATGAAGCAATGAAGAATCTGAGATACTTTAACACAAATCCCAGTTCATAAATACAAATTTGGAGTTTACAACCATTAAAGATGCAAATGGTGCTTGCTGAAGCTTCTCAAGAACAGGGTGTGATAAATTTGATGCAACAGACATATTTCAAACAATAAAGTACTTACCATTGAGTAGTTATGAGTTTTGATAAGTGCTTTGCCCATTTTACTTGCCAATGTCCCATCTTTCGGGTTCTGATTTAATGCTTGCTCGTATGCTACTATGGCTTCTTCAGGCTAATATTGCCAGGCACAAAAAATAAGCAATAAAAAATAGCATAACTGGGTCCCATTAAAGGGCAACATTTCTATAATTAAGCTCTACAGTTGGAAGATTACATAAGACTAAGCATATATTAAAGCACAGGAACTTTAACAATTTCAAAAAGGTGATAAATGAGAAGAGCAGGTATGGGTAGGTATAATTTATTAGTATAATTCTACCCATATTAATTGTGCTCTTATCTATATAAATAACAGTATGTGAACTAAGAGACACCATCTTGACTGTTCATTTCCAGAAGTCATTATAACTGCCAATTATAGAGGGCTGGAGGATTGGTTCCCTTTGAAGAAAACACCATCTTAGTCTGTAGCTCCCTTTATCTTTTGGTAAAAAGAAGAAGATTCCTAACATACTTTTGGTATCACCTCTACTTTTTTTTTTTTTCAGATGGAGTTTTTCTCTGTCGCCCAGGATGGAGTGCATGGCGCAATCTTGGCTCACTGCAACCTCCACTTCCCAGGTTCAAGCAATTTTCCTGCCTCAGACTTCTCAATAGCTGGGACTACAGGCACGGCTAATTTTTTGTATTTTTAGTAGAGATGGGGTTTCACCATGTTGGCCAGGCTGGTCTGGAACTCCTGACCTCAAGTGATACGCCCGCCTTGGCCTCCCAAAGTGCTGGGATTACAGGCATGAGCCACCGCGCCCAGCCTCATCTCTATTTCAAATAACAATAGTGCTGAATTTCTGTATCAACTTAAAAGAGAAAATCATTTTTTAAAATTGTAATGGATATCTCCCTTTTATTGTGATGACTGGATCTTCAAATATTAAACATTATTTTAAAAAACATCCTTTTAATAGGAAGTTGTACTCATCACAAATAATTTTTTAAAAATTGCAGTTCAGTAACATCAGAAATTTTACCTCTAGAATATTCATGTATGCATCCCCGAGGAGAAGAAAAGACCGAGGGTTGGCCATTCTTTCAGCAATTTCTCTGGAAATCAGACCAACACTACTTAGTATACTGAATATAGATATCTTCTTCCAAAAATAAAATAAAATAAAAAATAAGCTCACTTATTTCAGTTAGCCAGTAGCCTTCAGAGTATCTCTATATATCCAACAGTGTAATATTATAAAAACCTCATGCATACCCACACCCAAATTGTTTATGCTAGATCAGTTATTTCTGTCACTGAATCTTTCCATTTTCTGAAATGCAGGTAACCGAGTACAGATAGATAGTAAATATCTAAGTTCTCCTTGTCTGGACCTATACATTTTGTTATGTTTACTTCTGAAATGATGTGGGAGTGCAGGTACCAAAAAAACGATGGGAGAATAAAATTTTACTGTCCTCCTATGCATCTTGAGCTCTGACACTCATGGCATAAATTATATGCTGAAATAAGTTACCTTAAAAAAATACAAAGTCTTTTATTTCAGAATTTGTTGCTTACATATGACCTGAAAACGTAGACTACTAAAGGTCATATTACCAAAGTTATTGAAATAACAACGTGGTGTTAAATCTTTAACATAGAGTATTTCATCTAATTGGTCCAAAAATTCTTGAAAATTATCTCGGTTTTATAGATGATGTTAAGAGTTGCAGCTGATGTGTCAGATCTTCATGAAACAAAATCTATGCTTTTAACTATTACATTATGCTACATCAAAAATAAGTCAACCCTATTTTGAATTATTTTCATATCATTAGAGATGACAGTGATGATCTTTTGGAAATACCTTAGAAAATACAATCTAGGAACTCCAGTCCATCCATCTAAACATGCAGTGCTGCTCAGTTTCTTTGAATCACTCAGCATTTAAAAGAATCTGAGCAACTTTTTGAGTTTGATATAATATAGGTGAACCAATACTGAATTACTTCATCAACAGTTTAATATGATCTCAAGAGCTAAAAATGTTAATTTTCTCTTACATAGAGTGTATGCTTCTATGTTTACCCTTCTGTTTGGGGAGAAGAGGAAGAGCAATCTCTCTCTTTCTCCGTGTGTGTGTGTGCACGCGCACGCGCATGTGTGTGTTGTGTATCCCTATAACTCATAAGGGCATCAGTGTGACATACTTTTAAGGTCATGCTCTTTCACCAAGAAATATCTGTAACCCACATCTTAGCATGGTACATACTAAAATAATTTTTTTTCTACAACTACTATATTAATAAATATGCCTGCCTGTCCCCTGGATTACTGTTACATTACATGATGCTGTTAAGTTATTAGAATACAGGGTACACTTTCCCTTCTCAAACAGGAAGATCTAGGGTCTAAAAATAATATTTGATAAGGAGAGCTGAGAAACTACAGTAAGCCAGTTTGAAGGAATCATAATTATGTTTTAGGGAGAGCGAACAACTTGGTTAGAGTGATTGTGGTTGGTGGCAGAAGGAATCAAGACCACATTCAGAAAACAATCTGCAAAGTATTTGCAAAGCAGTTGAACAAAGTTAAAAAAAAAAAAAATTGGGAATCAATATTAGTGGCTAAATGTGTCAAAATATAATGGGTTGAGACAATTACTTACCTAAAACAAGTGATATATAACATTTTATCTTTTCTGTGCTTCAGATAAATATCTGCCATTTTTTCTCTGGCCTCTATAAAATAAGGCTGTTCGGCTGTAACATTTTGAAGGATGCTTAAAGCCCGTTCAATATCTCCTTGGGCTAGAGCTAGGTCTGCATTAGCAATGGTAACCCGCACTTCTTCAGATGTTCCAGAAAATTCATGGATGGCATCTTGTAAAACTTTGGCTGCCTCATGCTGTAAAGATGAAATTAAAATATCATTCTTCCAAAATAGTGAACAAATAACACTAGAAAGAGAGATTTTCTCATAACGCAGAATAAATGCTAGTACATTTATAATATTTATGAAATAAATTAATAGAATTTTCTGAAACCTCAAAAATTTAAAACTAAACCCATGACCAAAATCAGATGAGGCTGTAAATACTGTTAGCTAGATAAATGTTTTCACACTTAGGACAACAGCAGCTGCTATAGAGGGTCACTGCTACTATATTAATGAGCACTTACTTAGCATCCAGCATTGTATAATGAAGAGCTGTATACACTGGGTCTTCATTAAGTGGCAGATTACTTTATTCCCTCCACCAGAACAACATTGTTGCTACACTTTAGGTGAATATTCTACCTTATTTCCAAATGTGTACCTTGATGAATTGAAAATGTCATTTAAGAGTCATCTCAACTTCATAGATTATAAGAATTCCAGAAATGTTAAAATGTAATTTAAGTGTACCTTAGAATCAACTATATAGGGCATAATTGGCCTTACTTGTTCAATGTACTTTAAGTTAATTAGTAAAACAGAAATTCTCTCACACCTGTAATTCCAGCACTTTGGGAGGCCGAGCTGGGTGGATCACTTGAGCCCAGGAGTTTGAGACCATCCTGCATAATGTAGGGATACTCTCTACAAAATATTTTAAAAACTAGCTGGGCATGGCCCAGCTACCTGAGAGGCTGAGATGGGAAAATCCCTTGGGCCCAGGAGGTTGCAGTGAGCTATTATTGTATCACTGCATGCCAGCCGAGGAGACAGAGTGAGACCTTATCACTAAAAACACAATAAATAAATGGAAATTCTTTGTGATCTGGCAAATATTTAGAAATACAGCCTTCTTAATTTTCATTAAAATATGAAAAATAAGTGATTAGCAAGTGCTGCAACCTAAAACAACTGATACAAATGACTTTGAGTTCCTCATTTTCTACAAAGTTTAATTCTCCCAGAATTACTTTCTATCTTATCTGTATATATTATTATTTTTAAAATATCTGACTTTATAATATTCCTATGAGTATTCATTCAAGTATTTATTTTGTTTCCTCATCTACTAGAATTTCAGGTTGGTACTTTCTTTTTATTTCAGTAGTTCTAGAGTGTGCATAAATGTGTGTTTGTGTATATGGGTGTAAGTCTTTTTAGGGGTTCATAGGATTATAACTGCATTATATTATTACATTCACAGTAACCAAGAGAGTTGTACATCATGTTATTATGTTCCATTGTAGTCAACATGAGCACACTGATACTTTAGGTCACCCAGGAGCAAATTATGTTTAACTTTCAGGAGCTTACAGGAAGTTTATGTTTTAGTACAAGGTAATGAAAAATAAATTTTTCTAAAGTTTACCACTTGGTCAAGGGAATACATTTAGCTTTTCATTTCTTTCTCTTTTTTTTGGAGTCTCGTTCTGTCACCCAGGCTGGAGTGCAGTGGCATGATCTTGGCTCACTGCAACCTCTGCCTCCTAGGTTCAAGCTATTCTCCTGCCTCACTCAGCCTCCCGAGCAGCTGCAACTACAGGCACATACTACAATGTCCAGCTAATTTTTGTGTATTTTTAGTAGAGACAGGGTTTCACCATATTGGCCAGGCTGGTCTCAAACTCCTGACCTCAGATGATTCACCCAACTCGGCCTCCCAAAGTGCTGGGATTACAGGTATGAGCCACCGTGCCCAGCAAGCTTTTCATTTTCTACTAATACATATGTTAGAATAAGAAAGTTCACATCTGAGCCCTTAAATTAAAACTTGACCTACCTGCTCTCCATTTAAGCGGTGAAGCTCTATCAATTCAAGAAAGATCGATAAACGATGGCTTGTATCAACTTCAGTTTTCCTGTCTTTTGATTTTGTGGAAGCTCCAATTCTTTTCATTCCTGGTAAACTCGTTGCCATGTGCAGTGTTTTAATTGCATCTGCTATTTCTCCCATTTGCTTTTGTGACTGAGCTTTTATCAAATGATATAAAGGATATTCTCTCACCTGAAAAATAATATTTAATAATATTTCCTTGGAGTGCCTACAACATCAACACATAATTTACAATCCATCAAACATTAAAATAATGAGATCACTGAGAACAGTCCATCTTTGATTGTATGCATGAAGTCTATCTCTGCCCTCTTATTAACTCTCTGATTATTTATCATATTAAATTGGATTCAGGAAAATTGCTTCTCCCCGCATCCTTTGAGATGACAAAGAGGTTGATTACATATTTCTCCTGTGACAGAAGAGAAAGTGTAAACAAGGTTTATAAGGCTAGCAAATACATTCTAAGAGATTACTTGAATTTTCAGGAAAGGAACTTCTTTATCCGGCACTTCTAGGACTGATACAAAGTTATTAGATTTCTAGAAACACTGTTTTTCCCCTTTTTTAAATTTGAAGATTAAAAGTTTCAGGACATTTTAATGAAGCATTGACCTTCCCCTTTGACACTACTCCTAACTATATAGTTCTAAAGCTTCCATCTTTACTTCAGCTATCAACAGTATATACAGAAAACATAAGAGAATGATAAAATGAGTTGGGAAAAAGAAGTAAAAGGGAAGGACAGGACCCAGAATGAGGTGACATGGCAGTCACCTAGCAATTAGGGAGTCTATAATCCTTCTGATGCTGAAGTTCTCAACCTTAGGCAGCCTGGACATTTGCTTACAGAGCTTCGTGTGAGACTCACACTCGTGCTCCTTCCTCGGAGACTTTGACTCAGTAGAGGTGTGGCACCAGCACTGGGGCTCTGACATACCCCTAGTCTTGAAAACCACTATCCTAAGAAGCAAGTGATATTTTCTGCAAATCTTAATTAGGATTCTCTAATTCACTGAAGGGTTCTCCCTTAACAGGGTTCATGACCCTGTGAAGCAAAGCAAAAGCTATAAGAGCTCCTTCATGACTCGAGGTAATACAGGAAGCAACTGAACCTAGGATTTTCCCTAACGTTGAGGAGGTACTGGATGTAACACATAATATCTGGGATAGAAATGTACTGTGTTTATATCCTCAAACCACAAGATTACTTTCAAAATGACAAGATGTTCTTTCACAATGAATCCAAAAGAAGTTATTAAAACTAAGGCCCAAGAAATAAACAATTATTATCTTTATACATAAAAATATTTGACATAAGGATCTAGAGTTTATCATCATTTTTATATACCTTCATTACTGCCTTTAATTCTCATTGTAACAGCAGAGTATTAGTAAGTGAGTTTTACAGAAAAGAAAACTGAGGCTCAGAGAGAAGTGAAAGACCAGACATTAACCTCAGGATTTTTGTCACCAAGTCCACACAGTTTTTTATCCATACCTGTGTTGCCTCAATTTTTCCTTCTACTGTTTGTGAGTTCAATTTTTTTCCCATTAAACATGCAACTGTTAGCAAAATACTACAGGCTAAAACACAAAATACTTGAATATGTAAGCTTTCAAGGAGGGTGACATGTCTTATCCACTTCAGTCTGGAATACTTACCTTAAAATCATAGCTCAGACAAAGTTCAAGAGACTGAGAACACAATTTGACTTTTTCTTGAGACAAGTAAACCTGAGCTAGCAGCAGATGAGCATCGGCATAAGAGGGATTGTGTTCTAAGCAATGCTGAAGGTTATTAAAAGCTGCTTCAATATCACCTAATAAGAAAAACAATGCATTGTTATAATTCAAATGATTAAGAAATGGAGATCTGAGAGGCAAGAGGAAGAAGACTGTTTAGTTTACGGAGAGCCCTAGTGTTTGTCAACTTAAAGTTTGCTGTTCATAGGCCATGGTTTAATTCCATCTGCACTAGTTAGCTTCCTTCTAGTCCACATGAATGAATACACCTGCAAGTCAGGCAAGCCCTTGATCCTAACGAGCAAGCCAGGGAAAGCAGGAAAGGATGAGAGCCAAGCACTGGCGTTACTGAGAGGCCAATAAACCGACCTTTATTTTCCTTGTCAAAAAAAAAAAGGTTTTATTTATAATTTCATTAAAATAAATTATGCATAACAAAGACATTTCATTTAAATAGCTAGAATTTTGTAGTGTCACTTACATTAACAAAGAGCATATTAGTCTAGTAATCATTCTTGGTCAAAAATTCTATTACTACTACACATAAAATAACAAAAAAGGCCTAAGGATATACTTCAGAGATTCAGAAATATGAGTTATAGATTTAAAATACTTTTAAATACCAACTGAAATAATGCCAGTTATATATCTGGGAGTCTTAAAATAGAAGGACATAAGATTAAAGTGACAGGAATCGAGGAATTGACCTTGGGCTGACAGACGTGGTAAGAAGAGGCTCTTCAGAGGAAAACATTGCATTGATTCTAAGTCTTAGAAGTTTCTCATGATGTAACCCACACTGATCTGCACTTAGTCACCTCATAAATGGGCCTTAAGAAGATGTAAGCAGAACAACTCCCCATTCAACCTTGCTAGGAGAATGGGGGAAGAAGACAGCCTAAATGATTTTCTGTTGAATTATGCCCCTCAACCTCACCTGATGTCAGCAAAATAAGGCTCAACTTACTGGTAATAGAAACGCACTGAGACTGAAAATGTTCTTCTCAGAGACGAAGGATTAACAGAAAACTAACTGGCTGAGAAAGCATAATAACTTACTAAACACAGCATCAAAGTATAGCAATCAAACGTCAAGCATAATTAACGATGCTAGAT
Organism: Rhinopithecus bieti; assembly: GCF_001698545.2. Lineage (NCBI taxonomy): Eukaryota > Metazoa > Chordata > Mammalia > Primates > Cercopithecidae > Rhinopithecus > Rhinopithecus bieti. The sequence continues at coordinate 358,460 of NW_016809332.1, read as the reverse complement.
TCTTTATTGTGATACAATCCAACACTCAAAACTGCACAGGTAAGAAAAGGAAAAGTTAGGCATAATACATTTGTGTGAAAATTATCTTAGGAAGGAGAAGGCTTAAGGCGATAATTTGAAGAAAGAGGTTGTACTAACAGGAGAAAGTGCATAGAGAATTAGGGTTTGCAAGTAAGAGACTGAAGAAAATGAGTACTGTATGAGTAACAGAAATGAGAATCTTTGTTTCTTTTAAGGGTGAGGAGATGGATATGTAGGGTAGGAAACTAAACATTTAAAATATTTTAAAATATTTAAAATATTTAGAAGGATACTAAATATTTAAAAATGAGAAGTGGGTCGTTACCGTTAAGGAAAATAGACCACGTCTCCAGAGATCAACACCAACATCACATTCTTTCTAAGAGCAGTCCAATTTCCCTTGAGTGAAACTGAAGGACATTTCAGTCCTGTGTATCTGTCTTTGTCAGAGTTCTATGTAATAAAGCATTTGGCTGGCATTTGTCTTGGGTTCCTGGAAGGAGTCTCTAACTCTTGGAATTTCCTTCATGTTAGGGATGTCTGTATTTATTACTCTTTATGGACCCTGATAGTTTATCCTAATGAAGAGACTCATGGTACGCCCCTAGATAGTTTATGCTAAAGATAAGACTTGAAATGGGGGCTGGCTGTGCCAGAAAGACCAACCCTGTGATTAGCGGGTTGGGGCTTAGAGCCACATTATCAGTCGGTGGGGACTGGAGATTGAATTCAATCATATGGACAATGATTTAATCCATGTCTACTTAATGAAATCCCAGTAAAAGCTATGGACACCAAACCTTGGTGAGCTTCCCTGGATGCTAATACTCTGATTGTCACACATCGACATGTCAGGAAGTCTCCTGACTCCATGGGGAGAGGACAATGGAAACTTTACATTTGGGACCCTATCAGACCTCACCCTGTGCATCTTTCCCTGTTGCTGATTTGGGTTAGTATCCTGTTGCTATAATAAAACTGTAATTTTAAGCCTAGTGCTTTCTTGAGTTCTGTAATTCATTCTAGTAAATTAATGAAACTGAGGGACTTCCACATTTGCAACTAGTCAAAAGCACAGGAGGCTCTAGGAATGCCCAAATCTGTGGCTGGTGTCTGAAGTGAGGGCAGTTTCATGGAAGACTGTGCCCTTAACCTGTGATGTTTGGCCCAACTCCAACTAGTTGGTGTCAGAAGTCATTTCAGTTGGCAATTTAGCAAAAATACTACTATTTAGACACATGCTAGCAGTATTTCACATGATTTAAGGGTGCTCTTCCTTTTTTTAACTTTTGGTTACTAGAAATTGTATTTTTTATTTCAATAGGCTTTTGGGGAACAGGCGGTATTTGGTTACATGAATAAGTTATTTGGTGGTGATTTCTGAAATTCTGGTGCACTCATCACCCAGTCACTGTATCCAATGTATACAGTCTTTTTTTTTTTTTTTTTTTGAGATGGAGTCTCCCTCTGTCGCCCAGGCTGGAGTGCAGTGGCCGGATCTCAGCTCACTGCAAGCTCCGCCTCCCGGGTTTACGCCATTCTCCTGCCTCAGCCTCCCGAGTAGCTGGGACTACAAGCGCCCGCCACCTCGCCCGGCTAGTTTTTTTTTATATTTTTTAGTAGAGACGGGGTTTCACCAGGTTAGCCAGGATGGTCTCGATCTCCTGACCTTGTGATCCGCCCGTCTCGGCCTCCCAAAGTGCTGGGATTACAGGCTTGAGCCACCGCGCCCGGCCTAATGTATACAGTCTTTTATCCCTCCCTCACTCTCTTCCTGCCCTTTCCCCAAGTCCCCAAAGTCCATTGTATCATTCTTATGTAAGACTGTTCTTAAAAATGGGATTAATAATAAGAAATTTTCATGACTAGAGACTTTAACGATTAAGTATTACTAGATTGTGACTTATTCATATAAATTTTCACAATATAAAATAAACACTTAATAAATTATAGGAATCAAAGTCCCAGTCTAATTATATAGTGGGTGATACCCCTTCCAATTAGGAGAAAAACTGAAATATCCTGTGGTTTAATGGTACAATTCAATCAGAAGGTATTAGTATCACTTCTTACAACTGAAATATTTTAGAGGTAAAACAACCCTCTGACATCATCTAAATGTTTTTAACAGTTAAAACAGAAGTCTGTAATTTCCACAATCTATAAGGAATCCAAACAAATCATCAAGAAAAAAAAAATCCCATTAAAAAGTGGGCAAATGACATGAATAGACATTTCCCAAAAGAAGATACACAGATGGCTAACAAACATTTAAAAAAAATGCTCAACATTGCTGATCATCAGGGAAATGTAAATTAAAACTATAGTTAGGGACCACCTTACCACAGCCAGAACAGCCACTATTACAAAGGCAAAAAAAAAAATAATAATAAAATAAAGACGTTGGCATGGCATGGATGTGGTCAAAGGGAACACTTATACATTGCTGGTGGGAATGTAAATTAGTACAACCTCTTTGGAGAATAGTATGAAGATTTCTCAAAGAACTAAAAGTAGATTTACCATTCAATCCAGCAATCCCACTACTGGATATCTATCCAAAGGAAAAGAAGTCATCATATCAAAAAGTCACCTGCATGTGTATGTTTATTGCAGTACAATTCATAACTGCAAAGATATAGAACCAACATAAGTGTGCATCAACCGATGAGTGGATAAAGAAAATGTGGTATGTATACACCATAGAATACTACTTAGCTGCAAAAAAAAAAGAGAAAGAAATAATGTGCTTTATAGCAACCTGGATGGAACTGGAGGCCATTACTCTAAACAAAGTAACTGAGGAATGGAAAACCAAATACTGTTACGTTCTCACTTATAAGTAGTAGCTAAGCTATGGGTGTAAAGGCAGAGTGATATAGTGGACTTTGGAGACTTAGAAGAGGCAGGATGGGAAGAAGGTGTGAGATAGAAAGCTTCATATTGGGTACAATGTACACTACTCGCATGATGGGTGCACTAAAATTCCAGTCTTCAGCACTATACAATTCATCCATGTAAGCAAAAACTATTTGTACCCAACACAAATAAAAAATTGAAATAAAAAATTAAAAAATAAAGAAAACAGAGGTCCAAAGAAGCAGTAAAGGCAATCTCATCACTCCATTATGTAACAGGAAATAACTTTATGAAAAAACCTTTTAAGCTGGTTTCTGCTCTTACAGTTTTACAAACTTTTATAGCATTCAGTTGGCAAAGGTACATATAGACAAGTATGATATGATGGTCTTTTTTAATTTTTATTTTTTTGAGACGGAGTCTTGTTCTGTCGCCCAGGCTGGAGTGCGGTGGCGCTATCTCGGCTCACTGCAAGCTCTGCCTCCTGGGTTCAGGCCATTCTCCTGCCTCAGCCTCCCGAGTAGCTGGGACTATAGGCGCCTGCCACTATGCCTCACTAATTTTTTGTATTTTCAGTAGAGACGGGTTTTCACCATGTTAGCCAGATGGTCTCGATCTCCTGACCTTGTCCTCATGATTTGCCCACCTCTGCCTCCCAAAGTGCTGGGATTACATAGGCGTGAGCCACCGCGCCAGGCTGAGTCTTTTTTTTTTTTTTTTTTTTTTTGAGACAGGGTCTCACTCCCCTCACCCACACTGAAGTGCAGTGGCGTGATCCCGGCTCACTGCAGCCTCAACCTCTCTGGGCTCAGGTGATCCTCCCACTTCAGCCTTCTGAGTAGCTGGGACTACAGGCACGTGCCACCAAGCCCAACTAATTTTTGTATTTTTTTGTAGAGATGAGGTTTCACCATGTTGCCCAGGCTGGTCTTGAACTCCCAGGCTCAAGTAATCTGCTCACTTTGGCCTCCCAAAGTGCTGGGATTACAGGTGTGAGCCACTGTGCCCAGCCATGATGGTCTATTTCTATGTGTAAAGTCATGTATTTCTCTGTGCCTTAGAAAACTAAGGTTATAACTGAGTCATTTTTATTTTAAGCTATCCATAACTATTCACAGAAACTAAACAAGAATTACTCGGTACTTTTCATTAGGGCCTGAAATCTGGCAAATGTTGCATTTGGTTATAGCAGTAAGAACACAACCATGGATTAATGACTGTAAAATCTTATTGCTAGTCTCCAGTAATTTCTGACAGACTTTTTTTTAGAGTGGTACAACTGCATTTTCCCAGCAATTCACTTAAGCCACACAAGTTTATAGTAATTTTTAAAGGATTAAATAGTAAGTTATGCAATTCTATTTTGGATTAAAATTACTTATCTATGCATATACAAAATGTACATTTTATGTGACTATTCTCTATATATACAGAGTGCTTAATTTATTCACACTTGTTTTATCAACATCAGAATAAAAGGTTAAAAGTTTTAAGGTATACTCTACCTGACAAATATTTCACTTTTGCTATTAGGAAGACAGTTTGCAGAAGACCTGGAACAGTTCTTACTACAGTCTCCAGGACTGAGACACAACGCCTGAGAAGTGGACAAAGAGGTTGCCCAGGACTTGCAGGCTAAACAAAACAAATCAGCAGATCATTTTATAAGTGTAAAATAATATTTAGCTAAAAATAAACATATATTAATTTTAGTATAACTAACCAAACTATAGATATTTTTCTAAAATTTCTTTGATTTCACTTATTTCATAATATTTTTACTATGACTTAACTAATACTAATTTATTTCCCTGGGATCTATGAACAGACAATACAAATAATGGCTCTTATTCAGCAAAATAATTATGAAACTATTATACAATTACTAAATGGATATCAAGTGAGTATATCTGTTCAAAAGTTTTATCAGAGAAATATATCTGTTAAAGGAAAGATAACTGAGAGGTAAAGTTTCTTGCTAGAATTGACACAGTCAAGGCAGTAAGTGTTCAAATTCTAGATATGCCTTGTGATTTGCTCAATTCAATTACTCTCATTATCCCCTAGAATACTGTGAAGCCAGTTTTAAAGAATTCAGATTTCCCCACTGGTAAACAGAAGGCAGAACACTCACTATGCTAAACTAAATGTCTCATACCTTTACATTCCCCACTTTTCAGCCTGGCATGTTTTAGACCCTCAAAGTTTTCCTTTCAATTAATAATGAGTATGATAATTAAAGTGATACTAGAACACTGCTTTATTCTTCTCACTGTTTCTTATTCTTATAATGGCTGTCTACCCAACCAACCTTTATCCAATGGTCATCCAATCACAAATTTAGTACTGTGATATCAGAATTTAAATATAAAATGTTCATCCCTCCTGCTTTGCCTTACTACGGCTGTTTCTTTATATGAGGCTGATCCTCTCCACCCCATGCCCCCTGACACATAAAGATCTTTAACTGGACTGTGCCTTCTTATGGAAAATCACTCCTATAATGAGCCATTATTACTAACAAGAAAGTGCTACAACTTACACACACACAATGTATCACTCAAAAAGATAATCAGAATATGACTACTATTGCCTAGAATACTTCAATTTCTTTAAATTCTTCACATATAATCTATATAATAAAATTTAACACTCCATAATACCTATACAGTTCTACTGGTAGTTTCGTATTTAGTTTTGCTTCTTTTATAGGCCTAAGGGTTTTATGTGTCTTGAAGATAAGATTTTATGCTTCTTTGCACAATAATAGATACATAGCAAATAGTTTAAAAATGTGTATTTTTTTCAGCCTAAGTAAAAATAGTGAAAGTGTAAGTGATGGTGAGGTTCTGATAATGTTCTTTGTCACCTGCTAAGAATGAGTTATTGAGAACCATCATTTTACTGCAAACAATTTCAATGTGCAATCATAGAAAAAATAGTTATGCAGACAATCTTTAAGATATCATTTGTTCAACTAAAATTCTAAACAAAACTATGTCTATAAAAGGGTCAAAGAAGTAGGAACAGAGCTAAAGAGACAATTCTGCCTTTCTCATATTTCCCTGTGAAAACAGAATCATATACACTGATTACTTTCTATCATGCTGGTAAAGGAAAACAGAATTTCCTGGTAAAGGAAAATAGGATGTCTAGTTGAAACTAGAGACCCAACTACCACTTAATGCATTATTTCTTGTTCTATTACAGTTTATTCTCAGCACATCTGATAGAGAAATCCATTAAAACATTGGGTTAAAGTGTTGACTTGCATCATGCTGGAAGCCTTTTGGTGACTCCCCATTGTATCCCATTGTACTCAGAATTAAAGCCAAAGGAGTTATAAGAACTGCTATGGCCCTACCTGGGCTGGTCTCCTGTGGGATAACCTCATCTCTGACTACTCTCCTCCTCCTCACCCTGCCCCAGCCACATTTGTCTCCTCGTGTCCCTTTGGGCTTCTGTACCAGCTGCTCCCATTGTCTGAAACACTCTACCATATTTTCACATGTTCTGTGATGGTTAACACTGTCAACTTGATTTTACTGCAGGACGCAAAGTCTTGATCCTGGGTGTGTCTGTGAGGATGTTGCCAAAGGAGATTAACATTTGAGTCAATAGGCTGAGGAAGGCAGACCCACCCTCATTTGGGTGGGCACTGTCTAATCAGCTGCCAGCATGGCCAGAATATAAAGCAGGGAGAAAAACATGAAAAGACTACACAGGCTTAGCCTCCAACTCTATATCTTTCTCTCATGCTGGATGCTTCCTGCCCTTGAACATGAGACTCCAGGTTCTTCAGCTTTGGGACTTGGACTGGCTTCTTTGCTCCCCAGCTTACAGACAGCCTATTGTGGAACAATGTGATCGTGTGAGTTAATACTCCTTAATAAACTCCCATATGTATATAAGGAGTATATATATAAAATCCCATATATATACATACACATACTATTAGTTATATACACTATTCATTTTATATATATATATATATCCTATTAGTTTTATATATATATACACACACACACACACACCCTATTTTTCAGTCTTTGTTCAGATCTTACCCTCTTCATGAGGCCTATCCTGACCACTGTATCTAAAATCACCATCACCCCACCATGCTCTATTATTTTCTCCTGTCATTTTCTAAACATAGTATACAATTGACTTAATTATATTATCTGTCTCCTCCCGTTGGAATACATGCCTCAGGGGAAAGGAATGTAGTTTGTTTTACATGGGTATTTCCCCAGCTCCAAGTAGAGTGCTAGGTACTCTATAAACATTTGTAGAATGAATCCTGAATACTAGATTAATACTGAAAAAAACATATTCCAACTTCCAAGCAAGTGAAAATGGATTATGACTGGGGAGTCTGAGGTCAATCCCAGGTACAATTCTATGAGGGTTTAAGTTTAAAAAATAAATAGCAATGAAAGCCTAGAAAAGGACATGATAATCGAAAAGGCTGTATGGGTTCCCTAAGGGAAGGTCATTTTCCTTATTTCCCATGTTAACACAGTTACCAAAGCTGTAGATCAGGGAGAATGCTAAGAAGTTTGCTTTCAGCAATGGAATGCTTGATAGTGCCTGCCCTGATATCCCTGTGTTGAATATGAGCTGAATACAGTAAAGTTAGGACGTCTGTATCTGCTTACTATCTGTAATAAGAGTGCTGACTAATAAATCCACATCAATTTGGAAAGAACTCTCTGGTAGTACAACATAGGGTTTTATCTTCAGGTCTACTCAGAACTGTTAATACTTGGAAGAGAACATTATAGTAACAGTTATCTCAGAGCTAGATAAAACAGATGACAATAAAGATCCATTTAAAATAGGTGACAATCATGATCCACAAGGAATATGATAACATGGAATGGATATGATAACATGGAATGGATATGATAACATGGAATGAATCTGAATTCATTTCATGAGATGAATCTGAAAAGATAAAATTTCATAGAATAAATGTAGAGTCCTACATTTGAGTCCAAAGGTACAACAAGAGACCGAAAGTCTTTAATTAACTGTTAATTCAATAGAAGTAATTAATGTAATGTGATTTATAAAAAGGAAGTTGAATGGACTTCCGAAATAAGGGAGGAAAAGGTCTATTCTAGTTCTTGCAGGTCAAATCCACATCTGGAATAGTGAGCTTAATGAGAGGAACAGACAAAATAAAGAATATCATCAGATTCACAAACAGAATTCTCAAAACTATTTCATATAAAAAATAAATGGCTGGAAACCTAGAGTTGTTTAGTGGAACATGAAAACTAATTGCCAATATCTGAAGGTCTGTTTAATGAATGAGGAATGATCCTTGCTCTAAGCAACTGGACTTGCTCTTTTTCAATCCAGGGAGCAGAAGGAGGACCAGTAAATGGTCCTTTTTTTTTTTTTTTTTTTTTACCAAAAGCAGAGTTTGACTTAACACAGGAAATACAGGCTAACAATCATAGTTATATGATAAGAACTTCATTTCTAAGTGTGTCTAGATGTGGGAGGGGCACTTGACAGTGATGTTACAGACTGGATGCAAATATAATGTAGGTGTCTGAATTAGATGACTTTTAATATTTCTTTAAACTGAAGATTTTAAGATTTTATGAAATACAGATGAATATCTGCAAACCAATACTTTCAGTAGTTGACAGCAGTCATTACTAAAAACAGTCTGATTAAAAGCGATTTCAACTAACATAGATACAAATACTACCATTTTAAGATGCCGATATAGTCTAATGCATCAAAGAAAACTTTTAAGTTCTTTCATAAAACATCATGTAAATGCATCCTTGAAAGTAAGTCCCACAATTACCTGCATTGGGCAGAAGCTCAGATATTCCATTACAATTTCTAACAAGAAATCAGGATTTAGCTTTTCAAAATACTGTATGCCAAGAGGCAAACCTTCAATTTGTGAAAAATGAGTGTCCAGGACATCATTTAACAAATTAATAACTTCTTCTTGTCGTTTATTTTTCTTCATGGCAAGAACTGCATGTAAATAGATTAATTCCTAGAAAATAAGTAGTTTTCATAAATTATTCCATTTAGCTATAAAGCCATTTATTTCTACTCAGATTTCAAATGCATATAATGTGCTACTGATACGCAATTATTTGTTCAAACTCAAGTATTAGCTTGAATAGAGTTTTAGAATCATTCAGAAGAATAAAGTTTCATTTTGCATGGACGTAAATTAATAAATGCAATTACATATTAAAATTAGTGTACACTAGTGCTTTCCAGCCATTACAAAACAATAAGACTGATTTATAATTTCATATTTTATAAACAGCTAGCATTGACCATCTGATAAAATAAAATACTGTACCGCAGATTTTCCAATGGACTGCTGAATTTCATTTAAAAATTCTAGCTGCTGATCTGCATCCTGTAATTGCCCTTCTATCAGCTGACATTGGATAAATCCTAAAATCAAACAGGAGAAAGACAGTCAAAGTCCACACCAATTCAGGCATGCACTCTTCAAGCTAACATGACAACATTAATAAAACATGTTTTCCCCCATCACAATACTTTAACATTTTAGATTAAAAATAACAGAAAGAAAGAAAATGAAAAGAATGAAAAAAAATAAAATGGGTAGCCTTGGACCTTATAAAATCATGTACTGAAGAATTCATAATATATAGGAACCACCTTATATAAACCTGTTCTCTCAAGATATTATTTGTGAATTAAAATTTTATTTTAAAGACATGACTTTTCTAATCTGGGCAGTAGAGAACAATTTAAGTTTAGAAAACCACAAAATACTTGTGTTCTTCTCTAATGGCAAGTTAAAAGCAATTGCTACTTGTATCTGTATTATAAATATTTATGAAAACAGTTGTCATACCAACTAGGGCAGACACACTAGTCTCATCAAGTGTCATGGCGGTCTTATACCACTTCAGTGCCTCTTTAATTCTTCCTTGTAAAATCATTTGGTATCCAAGTTCTGCAGCAAATTCTGATTGCTGAGGGTTTAAACTAAAAGCTCTCTCAAGTAACATTTGAATTTTTTGAAGAATGAGTTGACTACGTCCACACTAAAAAGAAAAAAAGATTATGTAAGATTTCAAAGTCAAACATTTCTACCAAGACTGAAGGATTATTTTTTCTAAATATATATATTATTTGTACTTCACAGCAGTGATGAAAAGAAAAAAAATAATAATTAAGGAAAATAAAACTTTCCCATTATCTATACAATGCATCAAGAGTTTATATTCTATCAGAACTTATATATCCTAATGAACATAATGCTTTTACAAAATAGTATGAAAAGTACACTTCTAATGATGTCACTACACAAACATATTTTTTTGAACTCCTTTTCCAAGCTGTCTCATGACTGTTTTATAGATTAAACAAGAAAACCATTATTTTATGGTTACGTGTGTATGTGTGTGTGTGTATGTGTGTATAATATACGTATGTTTTTTCTTATTGAATAAAAAACTAGGACTAGGATCTGTTTTCCCCCTAAACACTAGCTATGCCGCCAGTGAGAATATTTTAAAAGATCATGCCTTAGAATCTTCTTGAAAAAGCTTTCAAGAAATAGCAGTGTTGTTAGAATAAGTACATCACTTTTCAAGACAACAATCTTTAATAGTAAAATACTTATTCAAATGTTTGAGCCAACTTATATAATTTTTATAAGCTTAGTAAAAAAGTAATTGAAATAATGTGTCTAGGACTATGGTAAGCGAAAAAGGTAAATACCTCCTTAATTCAAACTTTCGTTATAGCAGGGAGTTTTCTTCCTTTAAAGTTCACACAATCTGATATCTTTGTTTTTAAATAAGAAAATTCAGTATAGTCATGTCATTTAACAATTAATATCCTTTATTTTTTTCTTTCAACTTTATGCTTGCTAATTATTTTAACCTTCTTAGTTTAATGAACTTTTCAATATTGTCATTCCTTGTATTGATTTCGAGATTCTACTGTATTTTCTATTTTATTCTTGATTACCTTCTTTTACTGGGAGCTTATAATAAAACATTTCTTTCCTATTGTTTTTTAAAAAATAAGCTACCAACCATTTCCTCCACCAAAATGGTCTTTTATACACTTTAAAAGTTTTTAAAAATAGTTTTAAAAAACAAAAGCTAAGAGCAATCCTGGTCATAAATCTATGCTCTGATGAAAATAAACCACCTTCTACTTCCTTTGCCTGGAAGGCACTTGGCTATGCTTAAAAGATCAATAAGTGGCATTTCCTCCACGAAGCCTACATCAGGGGTTCTTATAGCTGGAAACCACATCTCCTCTAAACTGCCTTTCTTAGGAGTATGTCATATATTTAAATACATATTTGCACTCTAGGCCATATGCTCTTCCCTGCTTCCATCTTTTCCACTTATTTTATGTCCTCTACTATAGATAACAGAGCTCTGGTATATGGTAGGCACTCTCACAGTTCTGCTGAAGGCGAGTGTAATGTTATAGAAAAGTTGAGCATTCTGTGGTTCCATGGCATCCAATGCATTTCCCAAGTTTTCCAGCTTGGTGGAAGCCTAAAACAAAAGCAACTGGTATTAACTTTAAAATACACTAAGTAAAAACAACATAATACATGCACATATACGCTAACAAAGCATAACCCGACTAGTATTTTAAAAGACCTTTGCTTTTATAAATTCCTCCTCCTCCAATGGATGATTATATGTTATAAAACATATTTAAGGTTCTAACAAGCTCAGTAATTATATATGTGTTTTAGAATGTGTTTCTTTAATACTTATTATTGAATGGAAACCTTTGGATAGGCAAAGACACCCATAATATTTCATTAACTGTACATGCCCAGCTCCCCCTCCAACAGTTAATTCATGACACAAATGAAATACGAATGATAATGTATTTACAAATTATATGAGATCAGCCCTTCAGTTGCCTCTATAGACTGGTTTATAATCAAAATATTTTCTAGAATAGAAAAAATTATTACGGTACTTAGTACAAGTAATTTCAATGCCTGGAAAATTTACCCCTACTAAGATACTCCTAGTATTTACTGAAGTATCTATCAGGCACCGTCACATTAACCAATCTAACCACACTAAACACAATGCAAATCTACTACATGTTATACTAATACTATTTCCTTCAGATTAGAGTTTGGCACTCCCTGATCTAATCTATAGTCAATGTGTTCACTACTACAGAAACAGATATACTTTATTATAAGGTACAATTGGATTTTATCCTAAGCCCATTTAATTTTTGCAAATTCAGTTAAATTGTAAATATACTATAAATTACATTTTGCATACATATTTTTTCATATCTAGTATCACTGGTTACATTAATCATATATATTACTACACAGTTTCATACAGAAAGCCATATATACTATAATTAATGATTTAAGGGATTTTCAAGGGTAATGTTAATCGTATAATATTTTTGCTTTACTAATAGATTTCAGAAGCTGACTTCTTTGTTAAGGTATAGTCTAATAATCAACTAAAAACTACCATGACATATAGTCTAAAAGAGAACTTCAAGGCTTTAATGTATATGCACATGCACACACATGTGTGTGCGTATGTAGGTGTGTATGTGTAATGAAATATATTTTTTAATATAGGAAACTTAATACAATGCCACTTACCTTCTCTATATCCCCCTCCCTACACACATAGTAGAGTGCCTGCATTCTCAGTGCTTCCACATTTTGGCTATCTTGGAGCAGCAACCTGCAGGAAAACAATTTAGTTAATGTCAAAATAAATTTATATATTTTCTTTTATTTGAGGGCATGAAAAGTTGGTTTGCTTGCCTCACTATTCCACTGATCAAAATAAGTAATTTTCATTAGTAAAATGATACCTGCTTTGTGAAACTTATCAACTTTATTATTTAAACAAATAAAAGTCTCTGGAATTTAATTTTTAATATGTTTTTAAGAGATATGAATAGGGCCGGGCGCGGTGGCTCAAGCCTGTAATCCCAGCACTTTGGGAGGCCGAGACGGACGGATCATGAGGTCAGGAGATCGAGACCATCCTGGCTAACATGGTGAAACCCCGTCTCTACTAAAAAATACAAAAAACTAGCCGGGAGAGGTGGCAGGCGCCTGTAGTCCCAGCTTACTTGGGAGGCTGAGGCAGGAGAATGGCGTAAACCCGGGAGGCGGAGCCTGCAGTGAGCTGAGAAGATCCGGCCACTACACTCCAGCCTGGGCGACAGAGCGAGACTCCGTCTCAAGAATAGGGCCGGGCGCGGTGGCTCAAGCCTGTAATCCCAGCACTTTGGGAGGCCGAGACGGACGGATCATGAGGTCAGGAGATCGAGACCATCCTGGCTAACATGGTGAAACCCCGTCTCTACTAAAAAATACAAAAAACTAGCCGGGAGAGGTGGCAGGCGCCTGTAGTCCCAGCTTACTTGGGAGGCTGAGGCAGGAGAATGGCGTAAACCCGGGAGGCGGAGCCTGCAGTGAGCTGAGAAGATCCGGCCACTACACTCCAGCCTGGGCGACAGAGCGAGACTCCGTCTCAAAAAATAAAAAAATAAAAAATAAAAAAAAAAAAAAAGAGACATGAATAGATTATACTAGTCTCATTAAATCTTGTGGCAATCCTAAATAAAGTATTAGCTAACTATATACAACAGCATAGTAAAAGAATAATTCACTTTAACCAGGCTGATTTATTACAGGAATTCCAGGAATGCAAAGCTGGGTCAAACATTACAATACCTACTAATGTTATTCACAACAACAGATTCCTATGTGATAAAAACAAATGAGAAAGTATTACATTAAAAAATCCTATTACTAAATGGAACAAAAAGCAAAAAGAAAAAAAAAACAAGCATAAACTTAAGAAACATGCAAAAGCTATAAAATTCCTATGAAACTATACTCAGGGACATTTTTCAAAAGAATTGAACCAAAAAGGTAATGCCCTAGACTTCTCTTATCATGGATGATGTGGTATACATCACAATTACTGGTTCCAGTTTTTTAACCCTCCCTGAGAACGTGTCTTCTGCCATGTAACTAACTACAAAAGTTGGAGTGTACCCTACTTCTTCTTGACTAGGGACTTGGACATTTTTCTTATATTGGCCTATGGAATGTGGGCAGGAATAGCAGTGTACCAGCCTAAATTTAGAGGCACTACATATTTCTGTTTGTTCTCTTGCACCTGCTATCAGTATAGGAAGAATTCCCTCTGAGTAGCGGCTGCCACTTGTTGTGAGTCCAGGGAAAAACACTCTTGGAGGTGACAAGAGTCCAAACTGCAATGATGTGCCACACTCACCCAGCTGGATCTGAGCTGAAGCAGGGCCCCAGTCAAGCCCTGCCTGAGATCAGCAGACCCTTGATGACCCACAAAAATGTGAGGAAAGAATACTTATTATTATATGTCCTGACATTTGTGGTTGTTTGCTATACACCAATAGCGGCCTGATATAATAATGCTTATTTTTAGTTAAGAAAAATTTTGTTCCCACAAATGACTACAAATGTAATGCAATTCAAACCAAAATCTTCTATGGTTTCTTTTTTATTATTTTGTAAATTGATTATGAGAGTCAAGAGCAAAAAAAAAGAGACAACAAAACTGTTATAAGAGAAACATGGTGAAACCCTGTCTCTACTAAAAATACAAAAAAATTAGCAGGGCGTGGTTATGGGTGGCTGTAATCCCAGATACTCGGGAGGCTGAGGCATGAGAATCGCTTGAACCCAGGAGGCCAAGCTTGCAGTGAGCCAAGATCGTGCCATTGAATCTTGCTCTGGGCAACAGAGCAAGCTTCTGTCTCAAAAAAAAAACCACAAAAAAAACAAAAAACCATGATGGAGAACTTGCGATAAAAATTATCAGAGTCCATAAAAAAGGAGAGAATAGGCTCACTTAAAAAAAAAAAAAAAGCATATTTAGAACCAGTTATATACCAAAGAAAAGAGCTTTTAGCATATGAAAAGTTGCTCAATCACAACACAATAAAATAAATGAAAATAAAAATAAGACACCTCTGTTTCAGACGGCTTGGAAAACAAAACAAAACAAAAACACACACACTGAAAATGGCCAGAATTGGTGAGGATAAGGTAAGGGAACATTCAATAGACTACTGGTAGGAGTGTAAATTAGTACGATTTCCTCGGAGAGCAATGTGGCAGTGCCTATCAAAATTTTAAATTTATATACTTGAGGCAGAGACTACAATTTGTCTCCTCAAATCCATTCTCTCCTTATTTGTTTGGGCATGTGGCTAGTCAACACTTCCTAGACGTCTTTGTATTTAGAGGTGGTCAACGTGAAATAAAATAATACATTCCATTTTTGGGCCTGGGCTTTTATAAAAAGTGGAATGACTTCTCTACATTATCTTTCCCTTTCTGCCAGCTGTTATGAGGTCTTAGGAGATGGCAGGATTGCAAGATGGAAGGAGTCTAGGTCTGTTAAAAACAGTGTGGAGCAAAGCTGCCTGATCACTTCTAACATTTACCCAAAACAGTTACATATGGGAAAACATTCTTCTATTACACTGAATCATTATATGTTTAGATCTATTTTTGTAGCAGTTTAGCCCACCCTAACAAATACAGTATCTCGGATTCAACAATCTCTCCTTTGGGAAACTTCTCTGCATATATAGTCCTACCTGTGTTCAAAGAGGTATGTGTGTATGCGTGTGTGCACACTGCACTATACTGAACAGTGAAAAATTGGAAATAGCCTAGGTGTATACCAATGGGGAGAGATTAAATAAATTATTTGTGTTTTCAATTCACAGATTGCTACTCAGTTTTAAAATGATTAGGGAAAGGAAGAAATAAATAGATGTTCACAGATGACAGGAACATCTATGTAGAAAATCTAAAAGAATCAATTTAAAAAACTCCTGGAATCAACAAGTGATTATAGCAAGATTGTAGGCTATGAGGTTAATATATAACATCAACTGCTTTCCTATGTGCTAGCAATGAACAAGCGGTATATGAAATTAAAAACACAGTAACATTTACATTAGCACTCCTTAAAGTAAAATACTTAGGTACATATAAATCTAACAAAATATGTGCAAGATGTCTATGAGGAAAATTTTTAAATTCTGACAAAAGAAATCAAAGAAAAACCAAATAAAGGGAGAGATACTCCATGTCATGGATGCAAAGACAGTATAAGATGTTAGTTCTTCCCAATTTGATCTATAAACTCATTCAATGCAATCACAATCAAAATCCCAGCAAGTTATTTTGTGGATATTGACAAACTGATCCTAAAGTTTATACAGAGTGGCAGAAAAACCCAGAACAGCAACATACTATTGAAGGAAAAGAGCAAATTTAGAAGTCTGACATTAGTTGACCTCAAAACTTACTATAAAGCTTCAGTAATCAAGACAGTAGTGTGGTATTGGTGAAAGAACAAACAGGTCAATGGAACAGGGTAGAAATCACAGAAATAGACCCACATAGATAGTAAACTGATCTTTGACAAAAGAGCAAGGACAATGCAATGGAGAAAAGACACTCTTTTCAATAAATGGCACTGGAAAAACTGGACATCCACATGGAAAAAATGAATATAGATGCAGACCTCACCTTCTTCACAAAAATCAATCTGAAATAGATCACAGAGCTAAATGTAAAACATAAAACTATAAAATTCCTAGAAGATAATACAGGAGAAAATCTGATGGCCTATGGTTTGATGATGACATTTTAGATACAACACAAAAGGCATAGTTCATGAAAGAAAGAGGTGATAACCTGCACTTCTTTAAAATTAAAAATTTCTGCTCTGTGAAAGACAAGCCACAGACTGGGAGAAAATATTTATCAGATAAGGATACACCTGATAAAGGATGGTTTTCCAAAATACACAGATAACTCTTTAATCCAAAGAATAAGAAAACAAACAACCAATTAAAACATGGGCCAAAGACTTTAATAGACACCTAACCAAACAAGATATACAGACTGCAAATAAGCATATTTAAAAATGTTCCACATCCTATCACCAGAGAAATGCAAATTAAAATTAAAATAACAATGAGATACCTCTAGAAACCTATTAGAATGGCCAAAATCCAGAACACTGGCAACATCAAATGCTGATGAAGATGTGTTAAAGCAAGAGAAACTCATTCATGGCTGGTGGGAATATAATATGGTATAACATCTTTGGAAGACAGTTTGGCAGTTTCTTACAAAACTAAATATGCTCCTACCATATGATTCAGCAATTATGTTCCTTGGTATTTGATCCAAAGGAGTTGAAAACTGATGTCCATACAAAAACCCGCACAAGGTTATAGTAGCTTTATTCATAAATGCCACAATTTGGAAGCAATCAGGATGTCCTTCAATGGATAAACTGTGGTACATCCAAACAATGAAATATTATTCAGTACTAAAAAGAAATGAGTTATCAAGTCATGAAAAGACATGGAAGAAAGTTAAATGCATAATACTAAATGAAAGAGGCCAATCTGAAAAGGCTACATATTGCATTATTCTATATTATAGACACTCTGGAAGAGGCAAAACTATAAAGGCAGTACAAAGAGCAATGATTGCAAGGAGTTGGGGAGATGGAGGGATATACAGTGGATACACAATAAAGATAATTTTTAGGGAAGTAGAAATATTCTGGATCATACTATAATGGTGGATACATGTGATTACACATTTGTCCAAACCACTAGAATGTACAACACCAAAAGTGAACTGTAACATAAATGATGGGACTTTAGGTGACTATGGTGTAAGTTCATCCACTGTAACAAATGTACTACTCTGGTGGGAGATGTTGATAATTAGGCAGACTATCTATGTGTGGAGGCAGGAATGTATGGGAAATCTCTGTACCTTCTGTTTAATTTTGCTGTGAGTCTAAAAGTACCCTAAAAATACTGTTTATTAAAAAACAATTTGGTGTATCTATGTGAATAGGTACAAAATGATATCTATGAAACACTCTCTTAAAGAGAAAAACAAGTTTAAAAGTACACTATGAGTCTATTTCTTATTTTTAAAACACCCTCTATTAAAATATAAACATATTTTTAAAATATATAGAAACCACACACACACACACACACACACAGTGCCTAGAAAAAAAAATCTTGACAGATACATACATCAAAAAATTACTAGTGCCCAAATTGTGGCTTTCAAATACCATTCACACTAAAGGAGATTAGATTGCCCTGGACAAATGACTGATACCTACTTGGGGAAGTAATACACAAAATGAGCCTGGACAGCTTGTCATACCAAATCGCAAAGTAACTATCAAAGACTACTAGGATCATGTCAAAAGGACTTAAGAACAACTTGAAGCAGCTCCTAATAGTCAGAGATAAGACTGTACAATTATAATGACTGAAATGTCCAGAAGCACTCATCTAAATCCATGGCACGTAAAACAAACAAACCTAAGCCACTAATCAATTACCAATGAAGGATGCTAAGGAATTCTTGGCATTTTTTTTTTAAACCTGGAAATAAAGGAAAAGACTCAAGCATCTTATCCTATTTTTCTTATATGAACTACACCACTCAGTCACTAACCAGGAGATGAGAAGTTTTTCTTTATAAGTATTCTAGCTAAGAAACAAAGTATGATAGAATTCAAATGTAATCCTACTATAATCCCTAAGAATCAAGCACCTAGGTATTGAGCATGAATAACTGCTGATACCACAAAGAGAGACAAGCAGACATTCTGTCACTGTGATGAAACACAACAGTACCACTCATGAAGAAATTGCCAAAACAACAAAATTGAATGTGAATTTAACCAAACCTCTAGATCCAACTACCAACTACAGAGGATAAAGCAACAAGTTGTACTACACCATGGCAGACAAACAGCAAAATCCAGATCATGGAAAATGCTACAGGACAAAATACTGGTTTCTTTAACTTAAAAAAAAGGCAAGAAGAAAAAGAGAAGAGAAACAGGGAAATAGGAAGGCAGGAAGAAGGAGGGAGAGAGAGGGAAGAGGGGAAGAAGAGAGATAGGAAGGGAGAAAGAAAGAGTGAGAAAGAACTTACAGAGACTGGGAGAGAGCCTAGAGACTTTAAAGATATAAACCAATCACAATATGTAGACTTATTTGGATCCTGATTAAAAAGTAATTTATTTAAAAAACACAATATGTGAGACTATTGGTAAATTGAACACTGGATATTTGATATTAAAAAACTATTTTTAATTTTTTATATGTGATAATGACATTGTCATGTTGTAGAGGGAAAAGAATTATCCTATTTTTTCAATGCATCTTGTGATATTTACAAATGAAATGATTCAGAGTTTTGAATTTGCTTCAAACTGAAAATTAAACCCAGGAAGCAAATGGGGGTTTAGTCATGTGGTGATGGTAGCTGGGGGCAGGAAACAGATCAGAGTACCTCATGATGCTATTCTGTCTGCTTTTACATAAATCTGAAATTCTCCATAATAAATGATAGATGATCTTAGCAAAGATGTTACCAAGATGTTCGGTCCTGAGATAGCCATTAATATTTTGCCAGATATGGATGAAAGTTAGACATGCTTGCAAGTCACTTATTCTGAAGATTCTAAGACTAGAAACCTTGATCCACACTGAGGTAAAGGTGTCTTTCTATGCAATTTATACTTCATTTGTATCTTGAAAGGATCTCACCTATTGTTTGCATGAGAAGTTCTATTAAGACATTCTGATTTTAAAGGTATATTTGTATTACCTATGAAATTTACTTTTCTGTGATTTCAGTATTAAGTGACATGAATTCATCCATTAGAAAGTATTGATTTGTGACTCATTTATTCTTGATCTCATGGCTTTAAATCACATCTATGTGTCAGTGACTCCAAAATATTAGCTATAGCCTAGGCCCCTCTCGAGAACTCCAGATTCAGACATACAGCTGCCTGCCCATACATCCATCTCTACTTTGACTTCTCATAGGCATTTTGAAATTACAATGTTGAAGGCTAAACTCCTTCCCTGCCCTGAAACCTTCTTTTTCCATAATCATCCTGTCCAGCTGAAGCAAACTCCATCCTCTAGTACAAGTAGTGGGTAAGAGCATAGAGTCTGGGACTAGAGTGCTCTGGATTTGAATCCTGACTCCACCACTAAGTAACTGCGTGGCTTTGGAGAAACTTCTCAACCTTTGTACCTTAGTCCATTCAGTTGTAAAACAGAAATACTAATAGTACCTTCCTCTTAGGGTTACCCTGGGAATAAATAGATAGCACTTCCTATGAGCCAGGCACTCTGAACACTTTACAACAGTTCATTATCATCATTGTTGTTGTTATTCTAGCAGTTCAGGCCACAAACCTTGGAATCACCTTAAACTATTCTTTCTCTTACTCCTAAACAAAATTGCTACAGGCCCAGATTCCAATCGCTTCTCAAAGCACTTCCACCACAACTATACCGGGCCAGCCCCCACCATTTCTCAATGACGGCAACAGCTTTCTAAAGGTTCTCCCTGCTTCTTCCTTTGCCTGCTCGCCCACAGTCTGTTTTGCACATAGCAGAGTGATTCTTTTAAAACAGAATTTAGCTGACGGCACTCCTCTACTCAAAACCCTCCAGTAACCTCATGCTTCAGAAGAAAACCCCAAATCCTTATATGGCTGACAAGACCCTTCATCATCTAGCACGGGCTCACTCCCACCCTTTGTCTCAGACCTCACACCCTACTCACCTCTCTTACTCCTTGCCACTCCTCAAACATATGACATGTGCTCCCACCTCAGGGACTCCGCATTTGCTTTTCCTTCTTTCTGCAAAGTCTTCCCTCAAATATCTGCATCGCTTACTCTCTTACCTTTTTTAGAAGATGGCTCAAAGGTCTCAGCCGTCCATGACCATCCCATAAGACCAAACTCCTCAACACTCCCCATCTCTTTCTTGGTTTATCTTTTCCCCATAGCACTTATACTTTCTAACACATACTACAGAATATACTTATTTGGTGTGCTTAGTATATGGTTCCTCTCACTTGAATATAAGCTTCATGACCACAGGGATATTGGTCTGTTTGCCTAAATAGAGTGTCCGTCTTAAAACAGGAATCAAATGTTTATGTGAATCAATAAATTCTATGTTTAAAAGCAGTGTGACTTTAAGTATTTCCTCAGTACCATACTGTTTGAAAAAAATCAAATTTAAAAACTCTTATGAAAAAAATTCACATAGATTTCGCTTTTTCTCAAAATTATAACCAAATCCAAAGAGACTTGTGTCAACTTTTATTACTTAACCTTTGTGCTGTCTCAACCGTCTGGTCCCAATCCTGCAAGGCTAGTTGTAATTTCATTTTCTTAACAAAAGCGGGAAGGAAGCTCGGAAAGTTCACGATTATCTGGTTCACAGTCTCCAGGGCACCTGAATAATTCTGGCGCATCTCAAGGCATTGTGCCTAATGGAAGAGAAAAAAAAGTGATATCCAAACTGTGATCTTTCATATCAAAGTTCTCATAATGCAGAGCAGGCAGACAATGAGCATTTAATACTTACTGACTTTTCTGTGAGGAGCTGTTACCACTTTTAATGAGAAAAACAGTAAGTTTTATCAAAACAAAATTTTAAAACATCACAGAATAATACAAATATATTATATAAGCTATTGTGTTTTAAAATCTACTTTTAAATGGCTGAAAACATGATTAAAGGATAAAATTTTAAAATGTTCTCGGAAATAGCATAAAATAATGTTTCCATTTAGAACAGGAAAATTGTCATTTTAGATTAAAATGTTTCCAGGAAATGTTCAAGTAGTATCTAAAATTTTAAGAAATTTTAGACATTTTGCATCTTTTTTAAAAAATTATTTTCAGGTTAAAGAATATACGATTTTAAAGAACAAGCAAAATAAAGTTCAAACAAATCCCTCTACTTCAACATTTTCACTTCTATGAATTATCTGAAGGAAACAATTGGAAGAGACCACAAGGAAGTATTAGATGATATTTATGGCAGAATTGTTTATGTATAAAATAATCCCAAATGTACCTAGAGGAGAAAATTATAGTATATCTATTTAATAAAATGTTAAGTAATCATTAAAAATGATGACCTAAATTTGTAGACGTATATTTACTGACATGAAGAGATATCATATATAATAGTTTAACTGGTTATTTCCAATGGTGATGTTCATTTTGTCATTCAGATGTTACTGTATTTTCTAAAAAAAGTTTTACTATGTTCATTTATTACTTTCATAGTCAGAAAAAAAAAGCTACAAATATAGTTAGTACATTAAAAGAGATGAGGAGGAAAATTTTATCAAATAGCTTTTCTTTAAGAGAAGAAAAATGATCAAGACAAGTGTATGGCCAATTTCTACAGCAGTGCCATTAGGTAAAACTTGAGGGTGGTGGGCCTGAACAAGATGTCCAATGGGCTTACTGTCCACACAAAGTGACAGGAAAAGTGATGTGGAGACATTAACAAAAGTCAACACATGAATCCTCTCCCCTGTCTTTTTTATCCCTCCAAATTACTGCTTATCTAACAGACTGTTGTTCCCAACATATAATCTCTTTTGGCTGAGTCAAAAAAAAATTAAGGCATTTACAAAGCATCAATGGGGACTGAAGAAAGGGTCCTAATTAAGTATTTCCACCTATCAATGTGTTCTAATGACTCATCCCTCAAAATGTATGTCCAATCATGTTATTTCTCTGTTCAAAACTTTGTATTGGCTGCCTGTCTCTCTAATTGAAGGTAGAAGCCAAAGGCCTCACAGAACAGGCCCACCACTCCTCCTCATCCCCATCCCACCTTTCTTCCTCAGGCCTTCACTTCTGTTCTCTTTACTCAATCCACTTTGGCCTCCTTGCTAACCCTGAATACGCCTTAAGGTACTTGAACTCATCATCTCCTCTATTTGAAATACTTTCCCCAAGATGCTTGGAGGGCTTTAACTCTCACCTCCTTAAATGTCTTTGCTCAAATGTCACTTTCTCTGACCACTTCATGTAAAATTGGAAGTTCATGCCCCAGCTTTTCCAGCTGTATTTTCCATTGTACTTATCACCTTCTAATATATTATATAACTTACTTATTTTGTTTATTGTCTGCCTCCATCAGTAGAATATAAGCTCCATAAAAACAGGAGGTTTTCTCTTGCTCAGGGTTTCTAGTATCTAGAGGGACGCCTCACATACATAAGACACATAATAAATGCTGAGGAAAGAATGTCTGAACCAAAATAACAACAACAATAACAGTTACAGCTGATCCAGGATTCAGGAACTTTGGCAGGGAATACATTTCTCTAGTGTATTGCTCATCGTCTTATACAAATGCCAGTCCACCTTACAGCTGTGAGCTGACAACAGTATCATGAAAATTATCAACTTTTTTGAGCTACTTGGTTTTGTTAGGTTTCAAATATATTATGAATACATTTTGAAACATGATTTATTTACCCTAATTCCAACTCACCTTACCCAGCAGAGCAAAAGTATCATTCCCATCTTGGAGTCCCTCTTCAAAATACTTCAGTGCTTTTTTAGTGTAAGGGTCTTTTCCTCTTGTAATATCAAGCCATGCTTTCAAAACATGTCCCTGTAAAATGAATAATTCTATTTTTACTTCTTTAGAAATGAAAAGAAATAAATGTTAATGAAAGAGCCTACTGTCATTTTCTGGCAATTAATAACAAAAGGACTCTATCAAATATGTAATGAACAATAAAATTCTGTTAGTGAAATCACTTTTGAACCCTTGCCAGCCTAGTGTCTTGGGAACTATATTACAAATTTCAGCCTTTAACATTACTATTGAGCTCAATATTAAAATTAAGAAGCTTATGAAATATTCCATTAGTGTTAAAACCATTATTTTCTCTGAGACTTTGCTAGTAATTGATGAATAATAACACTTAAACATGTAATTCAATATATAGATGAGAATTTGTTGTCTCTTTTTGGGCAAACAGTCTAAATGGACTAAGATGAAATAACAGAAGATGTCTTGCTTCACATATCTTAAAGATTCAGATGATCTGGCAACTATCTTCTTAACCTCTTTGATTAGTCCGTTGAATTTCAAATGACAGGTGAACAGCCTGAAAAATTAGAAGCTGAAGAACTCATGGATATTTATCTTTACACAAGTCAGTGGGCCAACAGGTTGTAAGACATATAGGATTGAAAATAAGACAAAAACTGGTTATTGTTCTGTTTAAGGTCAAATAAAAAACTGTGAAATATGCTCTTCTATTTAAAAAATCTATGTTAACTGACAAATTTATAAACGTTTAACCAAGACTATATTCACCTCCCTGTATTTCACCTGAAAATACAGATCAGAATCTTAACCAATGCTATGCACTAAATCAGTGCCATTATTTGAATGGTTTTAACTACTGTCTCTGTGTAGATGATTCCCAACCTATATTTCTAGCCCAAAACATCTTCTAAATTTTTCTTTTTCCAGAAATGCATCTGCTATCTCCATCCTACTGTTCTGCCAGAACCAGAAATACAGCATGTCTTAAGTCAAACAGATCACTTCCCTTTAAGATTAGTTTCTTATGCCAATGTATTTTCTATTTATGCTAACTGGTCTCTAATTTATTTAGGCTGAAAACCTCAAAGACATCCTAATACGTGACAACTTGTTATCTTTCCCAACCATTTATCATCAGTTCACAGGTCCTGTGGGTATTTAAAAATTCTGAACTTTGTACTTACTGTACAATATTTTAGTGTCATGCCTCAAAACCTTCTGCAAGAAAGTACTATCTTTTTTATTTTTGCTGCATTTCAGTTTATCCTCAAGCCACTTCATCCAAACCGTTGCTAAATTAATCTTCTGGATTTGCACTCTAATAAAATCACTACCATAATTAAAAGTCTTCAGTAGCCTCTCAATGCATGTCAAATCAGACACAAATATTTCTAACTAGCAGTCAAGATCCTTCAATTTGTCTCAGTCTACTTCTCCAAGCTTTTCTTCCCTTCTCATTACCAATGTATCCTATGCTCCATCAAATATGAGTATCTCAGTGTACACTGAAGTAACATGTCTCATTTCCATCTATTATTTCTCACCTTGGGAGTATCTACTTCCCTTTCCCATAATCTTTGCCTGTTGAAATTGCATCCTTCTTTCAGGTTTTAGTTCAAATGCTAGTTCCTTCAAAAAAATTCTTTCACATTCTCTTAACACTTATGCATGTGATCTCTCCTTAATTTAAAACAGTACCTAGCACAAATTAAGCAAGCAATAAATGTTAGCTATTATTTTCTTGCATACTTTAATCACTTATCTCTCATATCATCTATCATTTTTCTCACAATATTAGCTGGGGATGTGCTGTATGCCTCTACTGGATTATTCATTCATGAAAGTGAAGTTTATGTACTATTTTCCTTTACATTATTAACACTACAAATAATGGTGCCTTGTATCTAGAGCTGTTCAATAAGGAGAGAGGGAGAAAAGGAAAGAATAAAATATGGAAGGAAGAAAAAAAAGGGAGAGAAAAAGAAAGAGAAAAACAGAGGGAAGGAACCAGGCAGGGATTGTTGAAGAGTTAGTAGCATAAAACTAACCTTAGAGAATCCCTATTCTACAATACACTATTAACCATATTGATAACCATAAATGGGTTAAAATAAAGCTATCATTTACAAAGTGGCAATAGAGTGGACAATAATAAAGACCTAAACCACAGATACTACTGGATATATCAATAACATAAGCATTTTTAATGTTATTATTTTAAAATCAGAAAAGTAGCTACCTGTTTACTACCATCTGACATTTTGATCATTCTGTCAATATATTCTCTTGCTTTATCATGGCGACCAATGTGCCATAAAAATAAGCCTGCATGGTATAAGGCTTTCTCTCCAGCTCCTTTACGTTGTTCCTTCACTCTGGCATCTGATTCCAGAATAGCTTCTCTATCTGGGAGGGGAAAATGATATTAAATAAAAATTAAATTCTAGATCAGGTATTTATAAAAGGTCAGATAACTAACAAGGCAAAAAATTTACTTCTCTCTATAGTGAAACTGTCTAATAGAAATAAAATGCAAGCCATATATATAACTTAAAATTTTCTAGTAGCCCTATCAAAGAAATAGAAAGAAAACAATTAAAATTAATCTTAATGTTTTATTTAACCCAATATATCTAAGATATAATTTCAATGCATCATCGATAGAAAAATTAATGAGATATTTTGCATGCTTTTTTCTTACTAACTGTGAAATGTGGTATTTCATACTAACAGCACATCACAATTAAGATGCTAAATTTTGGCTGGGCATGGTGGCTCATGCCTGTAATCCCAGCACTTTGGGAGGCTGAGGTGGGTGGATCATGAGGTCAGGAGATCGAGACCATCCTGGCTAACACGGTGAAACCCTGTCTCTACTAAAAATGCAAAAAACAAAAATTAGCCAGGTGCAGTGGCATGTACCTGTAGTCCCAGCTGCTGGGGAGGCAGAGGCAGGAGAATGGCATGAACCTGGGAGGCAGAGTTTGCAGTGAGCCGAGACCGCGCCACTGCACTCCAGCCTGGGTGACAGAGCAAGATTCTGACTCAAAAAAACAAAAAAAAAAGCTACATTTTATTCAAAAATACTTGATTTGTAGTTTTCATAAAACATGGCTGAAAAGCAGATTTTTAGGCTCAAGTTATTGCGAAACAAGTTTTCTAATAACTGAATCAAGTATCATTTTTAAATTTAAAAAGTAAATTAATTAGAATTAAATCAAATTTTAAATTCAGTTCCTCAAACTTACTAAAAAAGCTGTATATGGCTGGGCATAGTGGCTCACACCTGTAATCCCAGCACTTTGAGAGGCCAAGGTGGGTGGATCACCTGAGGTCACAAGTTTGAGACCAGCCTGGCCAACATGGTGAAACCCCATCTGGAAAAAAAAAAAAAAAATAGGTGGGTGTGGTGGTGGGTGCCTGTAATCCCAGCTACTTGGGAGGCTGAGACAAGGAGAATTGCTTGAACCTGGGAGGCGGAGGTTGCAGTGAGCCTAGATCGCACCACTGCACTCCAGTCTGGGCAACAGAGGAGGTATATGGTCAAGGATCACTGCAATGCACAACACAGCTATAGAGTTTACATTACTTCCAAAATAGAAAGGCTGTATAGGCTAATATTTTTTAATAATAAGACTTGTAAAAATGTATAATGGTTCTAACCACAACTATTAGGAATAGGTCCACTACTGGTACTCAAAGTATTAATACTTCTTAAATACAATTCTAAAATATATAAACATGCCAGTTACTGTTACGGGTCAGTAAAATGATGGCGTAATTGCTGATGTAGTTTAATACTGACTGCTCCCTTAAATAGATAACTCTATTCACTTACGTTAAATCTACATTCTCTCTCTCCCACTTTCTTTCTCTCTCTCTCTCCATATATATACATATAAAAGTATCTGCTTAGGACACAGAAGTCAATTATACCCAAACCCTGGATGGAATCAGAATCAGAATCAGCCATGCAATGAGGAAGAAGAAATGTAAGTTGAGGCCCATGATTCCAACAGTTCTATCTTCCTGGAATGGCTACCAAGGAGAAAGGTATGTGACTCTTCCTTTCAACTCTAATAATATAAATTTAAACGTGAAATTAACAAGGTACAATCTAACGAGTTAAGGAAACAAAACTGTTTCTGTAAGTCTACAGATTGCTTAGCAAGAAGACCCTTTTCTCCTCTCCCCACTCCCCACCCCTACAACCCCTTCAGAAGTGTTCATTAAACAGTCATGATACAGAAACAGAAAAAGAGAAAAAAAAACAAAAACAAAACAAAACAAAAAAACCTCACCAGGCAGGAGCAGGTATTGTACAGGAAATCTTTCCTACTCAGCTTCCCATCACGTCCCTAATGAGGTATCAATTAGCTCTAACACTGTCTGCACAAAGCTGTTGCCAGATCTCAGCCTTTTTATAAGCAGGGTTTACGTCAGCATCCTGGAAGAACGTATACTAACAATCTAGGACTTTCCTAGGTGGTATTTACAGACATCTGGGCCCCTACTAGAGCTCGAGTCCATTCAGCATCATCCTTGGTGCAAAGTAGAGTTAGCACTCAGGTTCCTCTAAACAGTAATTCTGATTCCATCATTTCAGTGTCCTGCAAATCAGTTTCCAACAGAATCAACACTGGTAACAATAACCAATTAAATAAAAACTTGATTCTAAAAAGAAATTTTTTTTACTAATTTCTTTTATTTATACTGACTGCAGCTCTCCCATGAAAATTCTCTGCTCTAGCTAAACACACTCCCACTGGAGTACAGAGAAAGGGGATCCACAGAAGAGCCTAATACTGAACCACTTCCATGTATTTGCCCATCCATTTCTCCTCTCTGGCCATACTCTTTATATTCAAATTCTACCAGTCCTTCAAAGATCAGATTAAGTTACAAACTTTCAAAAGCCTTCTCAGCCTACTCTTCCAAATTAATAGTGCATATCAACTTCAATTAATTATAAACTCATTTGTTTCATTTTGTATTATTTAATAGAAACACTGGAATTTAATCTTTGTGGTTTTTACATTTTGTTTTCTCCACTAGATTACCAACTTGATGGCATGAACCACTTATTACAATTCTTTTGTAGCTTCTCACTGTATTAGGCACGGTTTCTTGAAGAAATTAAGCACATATTTACATGTTTTAAATAACTTTGTATTGATTTGCGTATGTGTGAAGGAGGTATGCCATACTTGGCTTTAGAAAAAAGTCTCGTCTAATATTCAAGGAACCAGTCTACGACCTTTGTTTATTATCTAATTTTTTGAAACACAATCTATATTTACAATCCTATTAGCTGTTACTAGATATATATGGAAGAATATAACACTACTTCTTCTTTATTACATATAATTGGGAAACTCTTCTGCCTTCGCCACTAAGTTAACTATACATTAAGACAGTTCACATAACTTTATTTTTTATTTTCTGTTTTTTTAGAGATGGGGGTCTAACTATGTTGCCCAGGCTGGCCTCGAACTCCTGGGCTCAAGTAATCCTTCACCTCAGCCTCCCAAGTTCCTGGGATTACTGGTTTGAGCCACTTAGCCTGGCAGTTTACACAACTTTAATTGCTGGTTTATGTATAAATTTCCTTCTATAATCTAGTCATAATCTAGTCAACCTACTATTGGATAAAAATTTGCTGAGTATCTCCCAAGATATAGCCCTTATAAAGGGTTTTAAGGCTCTCAAGAAGCTTAACATACAGAAATAAACTGCATTGGCTGTATATTTGCACAAAAGTTGTAAACTTGGCTGCTGCAGAGCAATTTATGCATATACAGTACCTGTTTTTTTGTATAACAATTACTAATATACATTCCCCTTTAAGTTGTCTAAAAAAAATCCCTATGTACTAATGAAATCTCTGCCACAGGATATAAAGAACACGAAAGTAGTATAAGACACATTTCTTGTGCCTGATGAATTTATACCCTTGTCAGGAAGATAAATATATGTATAAATTGTATCTATAGAAAATACATAATATAGTGTGATCAGACTGAATGACTTGATAACTGAGAAAAATCAAAATAAACTGAATAGGAAAAATTGTCCTAAGCATTGTATTTAAATACCATACCTGGATTAGGACTCATTTTATGGGCATATATCAGTGCAATTAGAGAACAAAGTGATACATCTTGTTTATTTTTAATAGCCTCAAATTCTCGAAGAGCTTCTTGAGTTTTACCTGGAAATCAAGATTATGATATGAAAAACTGTTCTTAGTACAAAGCAAGAATTTAAAACTGATAGAACATGTTTAATGATTAACACGTACCTTCCATTAATGTGCCATAGGCATGATAAAACCTGAAGACTGGATCACTTCCATACCTCTTAATTCCTTCACTGGCAACCAGTAACACATGATGGAAATATCTCTCTTGACAATAGTAATTAATCAAAGTCTAAATGGAAATAATGAAAAAATGTTATAAAGGAATTCTGGTGCTCTGAAATACTCTTAAGAAGCAGATATTAATCTAACATCTAGAATAATGTAAAATTTAGGCAATATGACCTTTTTCTTCCAAGTTTCTTAAAATACTGTTAATGGCTAGAACTTAATGCTAAGAATTGCAGAACTGAATGATCATAAAATTACTGAAATAATTCAATGTTTTCTAATAATTTAAATCCTTTTCCTAAAGTTTTGTTAACAGCATGGAAATGAGGCTGCTTTCGCCATTTTTCCTTTGCCCACATTTTCTTGAACATTTTAGAACACAGAAAGGCAGACAATAAACAGGAACTAAAAAAATTGAAATTAAAATTAAAATAAAAAAAAAGACAAAAGGTTTCCATTGCCAGACCATAGGTTTCTTTAAAAAAAAACCCTTCTTTTGGCCAGGCGCGGTGGCTCAAGCCTGTAATCCAGCACTTTGGGAGGCCGACGGGCGGATCACAAGGTCAGGAGATCTGAACGAGACCATCCTGGCTAACACGTGTGAAACCCGTCTCTACGAAAAAATACAAAAAACGTAGCCGGGCGAGGTGGCGGGCGCCTGTAGTCCCCAGCTACTCGGGAGGCTGAGGCGGAGAATGGCGTGAACCCGGAGCGGGGCTTTGCAGTGAGCTGAGATCCGGCCACTGACTCCAGCCTTGGGCGACAGAGCGAGACTACGTCCTCTCAAAAAAAAAAAAACAAAACAAAACAAAAAAAAACCCTTCTTTTTAAAATATCCAGTATTTTATTACAGCATTACGCATTACAAAGTAATGACAAATTAAATTCTTCAACGTATCATCAAATGTTATCTTACTCGGCTTTGAGTTCTGTGACAACTAAATTGTCAGTTAAAATAAATAAACTATTTTCAATGAAAATGGTTGTCTTTAAGCTTTTCCAAAATTATATTATTTCCATATACAAGACAAAACTATCAGGACCTACTAACTTCTGAATAAAATGGGCCTGTGCTGTCTACCATTTTTCTTAGGATTATGTCTAAGGCTTGGTTGCTAACCTAAACAAAGACAAAAACCACACTTTCCTGCCATCACTACGATACACCTGATTCACCAGAAAGCAGTTTGGGCCACCCCATACCTACCTACCTGTACTCTGCAGCTTGTTCAGCAGCAGTGAGAAATACAGGTGACTAAGTGACACAACTGAAATCTAAGGGTGTCTAGACAGCTCTGTTTTTTTGTTTGTTTGTTTTGTTTTGTTTGAGATTGTCACTCATGCTAGAGTGGTGCAATCTCTGCTCACTGCAATCTCTGCCTCCTAGGTTTAAGCGATTCTCCTGCCTCAGCCTCCTGAGCTGGGACTACAGGCACGCACCACCACATCTGGCTAATTTTTGTATTTTTAAGTAGAGATGGGGCTCCCCATGTTGGCCAGACTGCTCTTGAACTCCTGACCGCAAGTGATCCGCCCACCTGGGCCTCCCAAAGTGCTGAGATTAGAGGCGTGAGCCACCACGCTCGTCCGACAGCTCTGTTGTATATCGTCTCTTTGGAGCCCTCTTTGGAGGGCTATAGTCCATGTACTTCTCTAGATCAGTTAGGTGACTGTTCTCTGTAATTTTACTCTGCCTCCCTCCTTGTGATCACTGCTCCCTATTCTCCTTTTTAGCCACGTTTCTTAAAAGTGTGACCCACACCCCATCTCCAGACCCCCACAACACACTTCAGTGAAGCGCAGTTTTCCTTCAATGCTCCATTCCCTAAAGTTGCAAAATGACCTCTTACTTTGCCACAACTAAGGACACATTTAATACATTACTTGACTTCTGCACACTATCACTAAGCATCTATAATCCTCCTGAAAGGCAGTGGCATAGAACCATAAAAAGGACAGGAATTTAAAGGCAAAAAGACATGGCTTCAAATCTCTAGTCCTTCTTACAATGTCTCAGTCTGCTCATTTATAAAATGCTGTTAGTAATGCAAATATACAGGTCACTGTGAGAATTAATTAAGATATCATAGTATAAGAGTTCTATTCTGAAAAAAATAAGTTCCTCTGATCCCATATGTCAATGGAATAAAAAAAAAAAAATGTGTCCTGCCAAGACCTCTTGTCTATGTTCCAGATTCATATTTCCATTTTCCACCTGCTACCCAAGTCAGGTACTCTGCTACTCATGAATCCTCCCTTCCTATTTGCCCAGTCTCTCTAAGTCGAACCATTCAGTAGGTTCTTCTATTTCTCTAGTCTACCTCCCACTAAACATACCTAGTGCCACTGCCTTGGTTCAGGTTAGATTGTTCAATCCAAAACATTTACTGACTGCCTACTAGTACCCAGGCACTGGGCTAGGTACTATGAATAGAAAGATGAGTAAGACACGGTTCCTGTCCCACCAAAAAACTTATATTTTTCAGATGAGACTGTAATCTGAAGACTAATTGAAATACAATGTAGTAAATGTAAGAAAAGAGCTTATAAATTGCTTTGGGCATGTGGGATAGTAACATTTGGACAGCTTTGAAAACTGAATGTGGCGTGAGGGGAGGATGGATGACTAAAATCAAGGGAAAGATTATTGGGGAGGATTTCAGAGCTGACTCTTGAACTGCAAACCCCTCACTCTCCCTCCACACACATACACACTCTATTTCCTTTTCATGATTCTTGAGGAAGGTATAGGAGTTAGGAAGAGGAACTGCAACAACATAGATAAGAAATCATCAATGGTACATTGGGATGGTAGTGGTGATGAAGATGAGTAAAAGCCACTCCGTACTCTAGAGCAGGGTTTGGCAAACCACAGTCTGTGAGCCATATCTGGCTAGCTGTCTGTACAGCCAGTGAACTAAGAATGGTTTTTATATTTTCCAGCTGTCAAGAAAAAAAAAAAGAAAAATATTTCATAACGTGAAAATTCATGAAAGTCAAATTTCAGTGTTCATAAATAAAGTTTTATTGAAACGCAGCCATGCTCATTTAAGTATTGTCTATGGCTGTTTTGAATGACAATGGCCAAATAGATGTGATAGACCATATGGTACCTAAAGTCTAAAATGTGTACTATTTGGCCCTTTGTTGAGAGAGTTTGCCATTCCCTGCTCTGGAGGCTTAAGTAAGACAGAGAGTATTGGATGATGAGGTTGGAGAGGAAGGTGGGGTGAAGAGCCTCATATTAAGTACTTGGGCTTGATCCTCAAGTCTAAGTGATGAGGAACCCCATTTTTACATTAAAGTGTTTTTATTAGAAAGTTCATTTGGGTGGCAGTGCAAAGAATACATTTAAGAATGAAAAAATTTAAGGATATAGGGGGATAGCTAGAACAGAGGATAATGTAAAACTTCAGGCAGAAAAACAAGACATTTCAGCATTCCCTAAACTCCCGCACCGCCAAATTGTCCTCCATCCACTTATCACCATCTCACAGGATACATATCTTATTTACCTA
Organism: Rhinopithecus bieti; assembly: GCF_001698545.2. NCBI lineage: Eukaryota > Metazoa > Chordata > Mammalia > Primates > Cercopithecidae > Rhinopithecus > Rhinopithecus bieti. The sequence goes on along the minus strand of NW_016809332.1, from coordinate 325,166 downwards.
TTTGTTGTCTGACTCCTCCTACTCAAATGTAAGCTCCAAGATTGGAAGAGTTTTTCTTGGTTTTATTATTTCAGTGCGTAGAATAGTGCTAGACACATAGGAGGCATTTGATAAATACTTGTTGAGTCAACTGAATTCGGGTTTTTCCCCAGCATTAATTAGCCTGTAAAATCTGAGAAGGCAGAAACTGTTCAGTTTTGCTCACTGCCATCTCCAGCTTCTAATGGACATACAGTAAACCCTTCATAAATATTTGCTGAACGAGTGATTCAGTGAACAAATGAATAGGGAAGACCAACATCCGAAAAGTTATTTTATTTTCAAGCCTCGTGTCTTTAACTGTTTTATATCAGCCTTAAGTTGACTGTCATTGCTGAATGGATGAGTCAGTGATAAACAGATTAGACCATCACCCTAAAATAACGACTCCTCTACTTTTAAGTCTCACGTCTTTAATGGGTTTCCTATAATCTTTCTGGGCTCTTTTTACTGTCCAGTGTGGGAGCTGACACTAGTTTACCTTAAGACCTTAAAAATCGCACCTGGAGGCGCAGTGTCATAGGTAACCCAAGCTTTCCTAGTAAACATGATGCAAAAGTAAACACAACCAAGAGCATGGGGACTAGCAGCAATTCAGAAACCGCGCGGGCGGGCTGCCCAGAGCTGGGCTTCCCCAGCAGGGCCCGCGGAGACCCGCCGTAGACAGAGGCTGCAGGCCCACCCTGCAACCCGAGCGGCCGGGGCATCGCAGAGAAACAGCGGCCTAGCGAAGCCACCCGAGCTCCCTCCGCGCCCCTGGGCCAACTGGCCACAAAGGAACTCCGCCCGCCCGCCCGGTCACCTTCAATTCCTGCGAGTCCATGGCTCCCCCGAGGCTGGGCCGCGGGGCTGGGGGGCGTTGTATCGCCGCAGCCCAAAAGAAGATGCAGAATTCAGTGTCCCCAGCCTCCGGGAGACAGCTAACTCCCCGGAACCCGGCGGGAGGGGCGGGGTCGCGCCGCCATTGGCTGTCGGAGGGAGGGGCGGGCCTGTGTGGCGGGGATCTTGCTGTAGTGGAGAAGGCGGGGCGGGGACCGGGAGGGAGAGCTGCGAGGGCGACCTGGGAGGATTCGGGCTGGGAAAAGGGCCTCCGTTGGATAGTGCAGCTGGAAAAGGAGGTCACACTGGGAAACAGCTGTCTGAGGACAGTGGGTGGGCGGGCCGAGGAAACTGAATTAAGGAATAAAGGAAACTAAGTAGGAAGAAGGGGAAGTCTGTTTCCTGTCACTGGTTGTAAAGGAAGATACCATTTTCTGCACGTTTGTCTGGAGGCCGATTCCCGCAGTGCGGCTCTCCGCAAGGCTCTGCCGGCGCGGGAAAAAGCGGTCAACTTTCACGTGGGCAAGTTGTTTTATGGCCACAAGGTGGCGCAGAAAAATCACCCGTTTTAACAGAAATGCGATGAGCTTGGGCCCGTCTTTGCAGGCGTTGCTGCAATCTTTGTTAGAATGCATGTTCAATTAGCCCGTTTTTACCAGCCCCGATAATAAGAGGGACAAATAAGTTAAACTTCCAGAAAATTAGTGTCTGTGTTTTAAATGATACTGTTGATTTTAAACTGAGAATAAAATGAATCCCAATGCAAATTTTTAGGTTTGCACCCAGTAGGCAACTCAATCAGTTACACATAGATTTCTTAAGTCCAGGAAATTAAATGGAAATATAATAGACTAAGAGATTTTCTATTTCTGCTTAAATAAATATTTAAAATAGTGCTTAAGGTCTGAGATTTAAGTGATCTTCGCAGAATCTTTCACGTGGATTCCAAATTTTGATCTTAGTGTTAATTATCTTACTTTAGTTGACATGATACGTAGTTGTCTTTTTCAGATTTTAAGTTTCTTAAGGAGTTTATAAACTGACTTTTTCCCCATGCCAATAGGTTATGTAAGGACAGTCTTGAGAAAAAAAGGTAGCTACTATCCTAGGCTTTAAGGTGAAGCAGTATTTCTCACTGGTTTCTTTTTAAAAGAATTCACCACATATTTTCATGAGCATTTTTTTTCCTTTCCAATATTCGTAGTCCAGCTAAATGTCTGTGGTGATGAACAACTGGTGATATCTATTTGTCTGATTTTCAAAGCTGCGGATTAATCCGCACTTGGTATACAGCACAGAATGCCACAAGGCCAGGGTGCTCAATGAAGTGTGTAATCTTGAACTGTAAAACCTTTGGTTATAAGACAAAAGTTCATCTGTAAGGAAATATCTCAGGATCATGGTTAACAGAACAGATGATCAACCTACCTTTTGAAGCTCTTTAAAGTCATATTAATTTAGCCTTGTATTCTCTTCACTGAATTTTGTTCTAAGGTTGAATTATTTAGCATGAAACACCAAGCCTGATGTTTCATAAATGTTTGTTGGAATAAAAGTACTCTGAGATTTGTTTTGACACTCACAGTGACTTGGTGTGCCCTGTGCCCTGATTAGATCTCATGTAAGAAATTTATTTTGGATCTCAGGTCAGGAAAAACTCTTGTCTTCCCTGAAAAATCGATGTGTTCCTTAGCAGTAACATTTTTATCGGCTCACTTTTACTAGCTACAAACTTTTGAGTCTAGTCTGATATCCAAGACCCTTCACCTCATTGTCTTTTCAAGCCTTATCCTCTACCTCCCCTTCAAGGAGCCTTTATTCCGGCTCAGTGGGACAAATATTCCTTCTTCTGGGAATGCTTTCCCCTACTTTGTTTTGAGGTTTTCTTCACCTGAGAAAATCTCCTTCTTCTGAGTTCTTTTCAAATTTCATGAAGTCTTTAAGGATACCATAACTGGATGGGTATAAAAATATCACAGTGTAGTGGCAAGAATACCCTCTCCTGCATCTGAGGTGGAGCTCCTATTATGCTATCTACTTTTGTGACTTGGGGAAGTAATTTCCCTAAACCTAATTTTCCTTATTTACTAAAGAAACTGAATGCCTTACAGACATATTAAAAGTTCCTGACATGTAATAGGCATTGTATAACCAATAGTTTCCATTAAACATGTAATGCTCTATAGCAGCGGTCCCCAACCATTTTGGCACCAGGGACCAATTTGGTGAAAGACAATTCACAGAAGATAAATTTTCCATGAATAGGGGTAGGGGGGATGGTTTTGGGATGAAACTACTGCACCTCAGATCATCAGATTCTTATCTAAGGAGCATGCAGCCTAGATCCCATGCACAGTTTATAATGGGGTTTGCATTCCTACGAGAATCTAATGCCTCGCTCATCTGACGGCAAGTGGAGCTGGGGTAACGCTTCCTTTCCTGCCCCGCAGCTCACCTCCTGCTGTGTACCCCATCCTGCTGCGTACTCCATCCTGCTGTGTAGTACTGGTTTGCAGCCCTCAGATTGGGGACTACTGCTCTATAAGACTTATTACACTTGCATAGTCCTTGTATTATAGTTATAGCGTATTTTTATTCACTTGTTTAATGTTCTCTACCAGATGATGAGCACTATAAAGCTAGATAATATAATGTAGCAGTTAACAGCTTGGTCTCCAGAAATAGGTCACTGGCGTTCAGACCTTAATATTACTATTCACTAGCTATTCAGTTGGAAAACTTACTTAACTTCTCTGTGTACTTCAGCTGTAATATCAGACTAACACCTCAGAAAATTGTTAAGAAGACTAAATAAGTTAATATTTAAAGCACAGAGCAGTATTAGGGGTATGGGAAGTACTGAATTACTGTTACTTGTAATCACTTATACTCCCAACTACTCCAAACAGAGTACAGTATTGATCACAGAAGTATTTAGAAAGTTTTATAGCAGTGATAGTTTCTTTTAATCATGTCTGTGTTTGATTTTCTCCTCCTCCAATTCTTATGCTGATCCACTTGTAGCTGTATTATTTTATATATTCAAATTAAAGAAAAACACTTAAGAAAACTGGGGAGTTTTGGTAACAAACAAAATAAAAGTAAACACACTAAAAATAAAACAGAGGTAAGTACATGTCATCATTAAATTTGGGAGGTGAAAATAACGTTAGCAGCTTGAACAATTTTATTTTACAAAAGAGTAAGATGAAGCCCAAAGCTAAGACCAGTAGTTTTCCACCGTCCAATCTAGCCTGCACAACAATTGTGAATAAGAAGAAGAGTGTTTGCCTTTTCTCTCTTTTGAAGGCTTATTAAATTAAATTAAATTTGGCCTAAAGAAACCTTCATACACACTGCACCATAATCTATACGTAAACAAACTGAAATGTAACTAAAAGTGTATTTTTTAAACAACCAAGTTTTGGACAATCATATCAGCCAATCACAAGTGGCAAACTGCTCAGACATGTTCTAATAAGGCAAATACCAAACTATAACCAATCAGGCTGTTTCTGTATGTTCCTTCCTTTTTCTGTCTGTAGATACTACCTAAAGAAGTTGCTGGGTAGACCTCTCTGAACCTTGACTGGTTCCAAGTGCTGCCCAATTCATGAATCATTTTTTTGCTCAAATAAACTCTGCTAAATTTGTCTCAAAATGTCTTTTTAACATTATTACTATAAAATTGAAATGATATATAGAAGTTAAAAAGGTATGAAATCCAAACAAACTAGCACATAATTCAGTCTCAGAGGCAACATCATGGAACAGTTAGAAGATTAACTGAAATCAGAATTGCTGAGTTGTTAGAGTTCTGTCCCTCAATAACTTTGCAACTTTGGGTAAGTCATAAACTTTAAAAAAAAAAATTATTTATTTTAGGCTGGATGCAGTGACTCATGCCTGTAATCTCAGCACTTTGGGAGAGTGAGGTGGGCAGATCACTTGAGGTCAGGAGTTCAAGACCAGCATGGCCAACATGATGAAACCTCATCTCTACTAAAAACACAAAATTTGCTGGACATGGTGGCAGGTGCATGTAATCCCAGCTGCTGAGGCGGAGGCAGAAGAATCGCTTGAACCGGGAGGTGGAGGTTGCAGTGAGCTGAAATCACACCACTGCACTTCAGCCTGGGCAACAGAGTGAGACTCTGTCTAAAAAAAAAAAAAAAAAATGTATTTTATTGATGCGTAATAGATATTTATTATTTCAGTTACATGAGATAATATAGATTCATACTTCATAAAGATCTAATCAGTGTGCTTGGGATCTCATCACTTTAATTATATGTCCTTTATTTATGCTAGAACCATTCTAATTATTCTAACTATTTTGAAAAGCACAATTGAATATTGTAAACTTTACTCACCCTACTGATCTGTCTCACACTAGGTCTTATTTCTTCTGTCAACTATATATTTGTACACATTTATCAATTTATCTTCTTTCTGCTCCTTCCATACTCTTCATGTCCTCTGGTAACCACCAATCTACTCCTTATTTTCATGAGATTGGTTTTTTAGCTCCCACAGGTCAGTGAGAACACACAATATTTGTCTTTCTGTGCTTGACTTATTTCTCTTTAATATACTGACGTCCAAATCCATCCATGTTGCTGTAAATGACAAGACTTCATTGTTGTGGCTGAACAATATCACATTGTGTATATATACCAAATTTTCTTTATCCATTCATTCATTGATGGGCACTTAGGTTGATTCCATATTTTGGCTCTTGTGAATAGTGTTGTAATAAACATGGAAGTGCAGATCTTTTTCAGTATACTGATTTTCTTTCTCTTGAATATATACTCAGTGGAATTGGTGGATCATATGATAGAATCATAGTTCTATTTTTAGTTTCTTGAGGAAACTCCATCCTGTTATCCATAATGGCTGTACTAATTTATATTTCCACCAACAGTGTATGAGTGTATGAGTGTTCCCTTCTCCACATCCTCACCAGCATCCGTTATTGCCTGTCTTGTTGATCAAAAGCCATTATAACTGGTGTGAGATGATATTTCATTGTAGTTTTGATTTTTATTTCTCTGATTATTAGTGGTGAGCAATTTTTCATATCCCTGTTAGGCATGTGTATGTCTTCTTTTGAGAAAAGTCTGTTGAGATCTTTTGTTCATTTTTAAATCAGATATTTTTTTTCCTATTGAGTTGTTTGGGCTCCTTAAGTATTCTGGTTTTTAATCTCTTCTCAGATGGAGAGCTTACAAACATTTTCTCCCATTCTATGGGTTATCTCTTCACTGTGATGATTGTTTCCTTTGCTGTCCAGAGGATATTTAGCTTGATGTAATCCCATTTATCTGTTTTTGCTTCGATTGCCTATGCTGTTGAGGTTTTACACATAGAATTTTTTCCTATATCAATGTCCTGGAGCATTTCCTCAATGTTTTCTTCTAGTAGTTTCAAAGTTTCAGGTCTTAGATTTAAGTCATTAATTTATTTTGATTTGATTTTTGTATATGGTGGGAATTTGGGGCCTAGTTTCGTTCTTCTACATTCGGTTACAGAGCTTTCCCAGCACCCTTTATTGAAGAGACTGTCCTTTCCTCATGGTGATCTTGGAGCCTTGTCAAACATAGATTGACTGTAAAGGCATGGCTTTACATCTAGGTTCTCTTTTCTGGTCCATTGGTATATGTGTCTGTCCTGTACACATTATATGGTCTATGCCCACACAATACTGTTTTGGTACTATAGTTTTGTCATAAATTTTGAAGTGAGATAATATGATGCCTCTAGCTTTGTTCTTTTTGTTCAGGATTGTTTTGGCTATTAGGGGTCTTTTGTGGTTCCAGGTAAATTTTAAGATTACTTTTTCAATTTCTATGAAGAATTTCATTCTTATTTTGATAAGGATTGCATTGAATCTGTAATTTGCTTTGAATAGTATTGCCATTTTAACAATATTATTCTTCCAATCTATGGGCATGGAATATCCTTCCATTTATTTGTGTGTCCTCTCCAGTTTCGTTCATCAGTGTTTTACCATTTTCCTTATGAAGATCTTTCACATCTTTGGTTAAATTGACTTCTAGGTATTTTATTTTATTTTTATTTTTTAGCTATTGTAAATGTGATTGCTTCTTGATTTCCTTTTCATATTGTTTGCTGTTGGCATATATAAATGCTACTGATTTTTGTGTATTGATTTTGTATCTTGCAACTTTACTGAATTCATTTGTCAGTTCTAACAGTTTTTTTTATGGAGTCTAGGATTTTCTAAATATAAGATCATATCATCTGTGTTCAGGGTTAATTTGACTGTTCCTTTCAAATATGGATATCCTTTATTTCTTTATCTTGCCTAATTGCTCTAGTTCCAGTATTATGTTAAAGTGGTAAAAGCAGGCATCTGGCCGGGCGCAGTGGCTCACGCCTGTAATCCCAGCACTTTGGGAGGGTGAGGTGGGTGGATCAGGAAGTCAGGAGATCAAGAGCATCCTGGCTAACACGGGGAAACACGTCTTTACTGAAAATACAAAAAATTAGCCAGGCCTGTTGGCGGGCGCCTGTAGTCCCAGCTACTCGGGAGGCTGAGGCAGGAGAATGGCGTGAACTCGGGAGGCGGAGCTTGCAGTGAGCTGAGATCGCGCCACTGCACTCCAGCCTAGGTGACAGAGCGAGACTCCTTCTCAAAGAAAAGAAAAAAGAAAAAAAATAGGCATCCTTGTGAGAGGTGACAACGTGCTAGCAGCCCTTGCTCCCGGCGCCTCCTTGGCGTCTGTGTCCACTCTGGGGGTGCTTGAGGAGCCCTTCAGCCCTCCACTGCACTGTGGGAGCCCCTCTCTGGGCTGGCCTAGGCCGGAGCCGGCTCCCTCTGCTTGCGGGGAGGTGTGGAATGAGAGGTGCCTGCGGGAACCGGGGCTGCGCACAGCGCACGTCCGGGCTGCCGCGGGGCCCCGCACTCGGAGCGGCCGGCAGGCGCCTCTGGCCCAAGGCAGTGAGGGGCTTAGCACCCGCGCCAGCAGCTGCGGTGGGTGTGCCAGATCCCCCAGCAGTGCTGGCCCACCTGCCCCGAGCTCGAGTTCTCCTCTGCGCTAAGCTGCCTCCCCGCGGGGCAGGGCTTGGGACCTGCAGCCCGCCATGCCGGAACTCTCCCTCTGCGGTGGGCTCCCGCTCTACCTGGGCCTCCCCGAAGAGCACCGCCCCCTGCTCTGTGCTCTGGGTCCCATGGACTGCCCAGGGCTGAGGAGTGAGGGTGCAGGGTAGGGAACTGGCGGGTAGCTCCACCCGCAGTCCTGGTGCAGGATCCACTGGGTGAAGCCAGCTGGCCTCCTGAGTCTGGTGGGGACTTGGAGAGCTTTCATGTCTGGCTGAGGGATTGTAGATACACCAATCAGCACTCTGTGTCTAGCTAACCTAGTGGGGACTTGGAGAACTTTCCTGTCTAGCACTGTGTGTCTAGCTAAAGGATTGTAAAGGCACCAGTCAGCACTCTGTGTCTACCTCAGGGTTTGTAAATACACCAGTCAGTACTCTGCATCTAGCTCAAGGTTTATGAATACGGCAATCAGTACTCTGTATCTAGTTAACTTATTGGCGACTTGGAGAACTTTTGTGTCTAGCTAGAGGATTGTAAATGCACCAATCAGCACACTGTCAAAACGGACCAATCAACTCTCTGTAAAGTAGCCCAATCAGTTCTCTGTAAAATGGACCAATTAGCAGGATGTGGGTGGGGACAGATAAGGGAATAAACACAGGCTGCCAGGAGCCAACCAGCAGCAACCCACTGAGGTCTGTTTTCGCATTGTGGGAGCTTTGTTCTTTTGCTCCTTGCACTAAATCTTGCTGCTGCTCACTCTTTGGGGCCGCACTGCCTTTATGAGCTGTAACACTCACCACGAAGGTCTGCAGCTTCACTCCTGACAGCAAGACCACGAACCCACCAGAAGTTAAAAGCTCCAGACACATCCGAACATCTGAAAGAACAAATTCTGGACACAACATCTTTAAGAACTGTAACACTCACTGCGAGGGTCGGAGACTGCATTCTTGAAGTCAGTGAGACCAAGAACCCACCAATTCCGGACACCCTTGTGTTATTTTACATTTTAGAGGAAAGGCCCTCAATTTTTCCCTTTTCAGAGCAATGTTAGCCATGGATTTGTCGTATGTGGTGAGGAATGTTCCTTCCATACCCAATTTGTTGAGGGTTTTTATCATCAAGAGAAGTCTTTTTTTGTTGTTGTTGTTTTTTGTTTTTTGTTTTTCTGAGGCAGAGTCTCACTCTGTCACCCAGGATGGAGTGCACTGGCGTGATCTTGGCTCACTGCAACCTCTGCCTCCTGGGTTCAAACAATTCTCCTGTCTCAGCCTCCTGAGTAGCTAGGATTACAGGCGCCCGCCACCATGCCCAGCTAATTTTTTCTATTTTTAGTGCAATGCTTTTTTTTCCATCTGTTAAAGTGATCATATGGATTTTGTTGTTGATGGAGTTAATGGGAGGTATCATGTTTGCATATATTGAATCATACTTGGATCCCTGGGGCAAATCCCAGTTGATTATGGTGAATGGTCCTTTTAATGTGTGGTTAAATTCAGTTTACTAGTGTACTGCTGAGGATGTTTCCCTCTTTGTTCATCAGTGATATTATCCTGTGTTTTTCTTCCTTTGTTGTATTCTTCTCTGCTTTTGGTAGCGGTATAATGCTGGCCTTGTAGAATGAGTTCAACAGTATTCCCTCTTACTCAATTTTTTTTTTGAAGAGTTTGAGTAAAATTGTTATTACATTTTGTTTAAATGTTTGGTAGAATTCAGCAGTGAAGCCATCAGGCCCTAGGTTTTTCTTTGATGAGAGACGTTTTCTTACTAGATACTAGTTTGTTGAAGTTTTGTATTTCTTCATAGTTTAATCTTACTAGGCTGTATGTGTCCAGGAATTTATCTGTTTCTTTTAAATTTTCCAAGTTTGGCATATAGTTCTTCATGACAATCTGTAATGATTCATTGTATTTCTGTGGTTTCGGTTGTTATGTTCCCTTTTTCATTTTTTATTTTATTTATTTAGGCTTTTCTCTTTTTTTTTCTGGTCTAGCTAAAGGTTTGTTGGATTTTTATCTTAAAAAAACAACTTTTCATTTTGTTGATCTTCTTTTTTGTTTTTATAGTCTGAATTGTATTTTTTCCTGCTCTGGTCCTTATTATTTCTTTGTCAACTAATTTTGGGTTTGATTTGTTCATGCTTTCCTTGTTTCTTGTGGTGCATCATTAGGTTCTTTATTTGAAGTCTCTCTCCTTTTCTGATGTAGACATTTATTGCTAAATTTCCCTCTTAGAACTGCTTTTGCTGTATTCTCTAGATTTTGGTATATTTCCATTTTCATTTATTTCAATAAATTTTCTAATTTTCTTCTTCATTTCTACATTTACCCATTGTTTTTTCTGGAGCATGCTGTTTAATTTCCATGCTGTGTAATTACATTGAAGCTTCTGAGGTTTCTCTAATTGATTTCTACTTTTATTCTACTGTGGTCAGAAAAGATACTTCATAGAATGTCTACATTTTTTTAAATTTTATTTATTTATTTATTTATTTTGGAGACAAGGTCTCACTCTGCCACCCAGGCTGGAGTATAACGATGTACAATGATGGAGTACAATCATAGTTCACTGTAACCTCGAATTCCTGGGCTCAACTAGTTCCCTTCTTCTGCTTTGGCCTCCTAAATAGCTAGACTACAGCCCCAAGATACTACGCGTAGTTGTTTCTACATTTTGAATTGGTTGGAAGCTGTTTTGTGACTTAAGATATCATTTATTCTGGTGAATGTTCCATGTATTAATGAAAAGAAAGAATGTTATTCTGTAGCAGTTGGATGAAATGTTCTGTGAATGTTAGTTAGGCCTATCAGTATGTAGTTTATCTCCATTATTTCCTTTTTTATTTTCTCTCTTAATGATCTCTTCATTTTAAGAGTGGGGTGATAAAGTCCCCTACTATTATTGTATTACAATCTATCTCTCCCTTTAGATATATTAATGTTGGCTGAATATACTTGGATGTTCCAGTGTTTGGTGCACAGATATTTATAATTGTTATATTTTCTTTCTGAATTGACTCCTTTATCGTTATATAGTGACCTTTTGTCTCCTTTTACAGTCTTTGATATGTAGGCTATTTTATCTCATATAAGTGTAGCCACTCCTGCTTTTTTTTTTTGGTTTCCAATTGCATATAATATATTTTTCCATCTCTTCACTTTCAGGCTGTATATTTATAGGTGAAGTGTTTTTTTCTATAGGCAGCACATAGTTCGGCTCTTCAGCCACTTCATGCCTTTTAATTAGAGAATTGAGTCCATTTACATTGAATGCTGTTGAGTAAAGACTACTGCCATTTTGTTGCTTGTTTTCTGGTTGTTTCGTAACTCCTTCTTCCTTTCTTTCCTTCTTACTTTCTTCCTTTGTGGTTAAGTAATTTTTCTTTTTTAATTTTATTTTATTATTATTATACTTTAAGTTCTAGGGTACATGTGCATAACGTGCAGGTTGTTACATATGTATACTTGTGCCGTGTTGGTGTGCTGCACCCATCAACTCGTCATCACCCATCAACTCGTCATTTACATCAGGTATAACTCCCAGTGCAAACCCTCCCCTCTCCCCCCCTCCCCATGATAGGCCCCGGTGTGTGATGTTCCCCTTCCCGAGTCCAAGTGATGTCATTGTTCAGTTCCCACCTATGAGTGAGAACATGCGGTGTTTGGTTTTCTGTTCTTGCGATAGTTTGCTGAGAATGATGGTTTTCAGCTGCATCCACGTCCCTACAAAGGACACAGACTCATCCTTTTTTATGGCTGCATAGTATTCCATGTTGTATCTGTGCCACATTTTCTTAATTTTTCTCTGGTAGAATGCTTTAATTCATTGGTTTTCATATTTAGTTAATTATTGGTTTTTGCATTGTGGTCATGATGAGACTTGCAAAAAACATATAAGTTATTTTAAAGAGATGACAACTAGGCCGGGCGCGGTGGCTCAAGCCTGTAATCCCAGCACTTTGGGAGGCTGAGACAGGCGGATCACGAGGTCAGGAGATCGAGACCATCCTGGCTAACACAGTGAAACCCCGTCTCTACTAAAAAATACAAAAAAAACTAGCCAGGCGAGGTGGCGGGCGCCTGTAGTCCCAGCGGGAGGCTGAGGCAGGAGAATGGCGTAAACCCGAGAGGCGGAGCTTGCAGTGAGCTGAGATCCGGCCACTGCACTCCAGCCTGGGCGACAGCGAGACTCCGTCTCAAAAAAAAAAAAAAAAAAAAAAAAAAAAAAAAAAAAAAAAAAAAAAAAATGACAACTTACTTATATCACAAAGAATAGGATAGAAAGAAAGAAAAAAAAAACTAAAAAATCTGCATTTTAAGCCTATTCCCCACTTTTGACTTTTAATCATCTCAATTTACATATTTTATATTATCTCTCTCTTAACAAGTAGCTGTAGCTATTACTGCTTTTGATAGATTTTTCTTTTGGGTTTTGTATTAGAGAAATCAGTGAATTGCACCCCATGCAGTATTACAGTAATCTGGGTTTGTCTATTTACTTCATTTTACTGGTAGTTTTTATATCTTCAATTTTTTGTTGTTGTTTTCCTTTCAGATTAAAGAACTCCCTGTAACATTTCTTTAAAAATGGGTCTGGTGGTGGTCAATTCTCTCAGCTCTTGTTTGGGGAAGACTTTATCTCTCCTTCATATTTGAAAGATAACTTTGCTAATTAAAGTGTTCTTGAATGGCAGTTTTTTTCTTTCAACATTCTGAAAATGTTGATACACTCTTTCCTTTCCTGTGTAATTTCCATTGAAAAAAAAAATTGTGGCCAAAGGAATTGGGGATTCTTTATGTGTTATTTACTTCTTTTCTCTTGCTGCTTTTAGAATTCTCACTTTGTCCTTGACCTTTGAGAATCTGATTATTATATTCCTTGGGGTAGTGTTATTTGGGTCAGATATGTTTGGTGTTCTCTGACATTCCTATAACCGAATGTTTCTTTTTGAAGTTTTGGAAAGTTAACTGTTATTTCTTTAAATAAGCTTTCTATTTCTTGCTCTTGCTCCATTCACTCTTGAACACCAATAATTCTTAGATTTTGTTTTTTAAGGTAATATTCTATAGCTTGTAAGTGTTCTTCATTGCTTTTCATTCTTTTTTCTTTTTATTCTTCTGACTGTGCATTATCCAGCAGACTGTCTTCAAGATTACAGATTCTTTCCCCTCCTTGATCCGTTCTGCTGTGGACAGCCTCTAATGAATTTTGATATTCAGCAAATATATTTCACAGTTTCAATATTTCTGTTTTATTTTTTAAAAATTATTCTAATCTCTGTGTTTATATGATAAATTTCTGAGCTCCTTTTCTGTGTTAACTGGGAGAGCATTGAACTTCCTTAAAGCTGCTATTTTAAACTGCTGGTCAGAGAGCTCACATATCACTATGTTGTTAGGGTCCTTGCTTTGGGGAAATCAGGTTCCCTCTTTGCTGTTGTTTTTTGTGGATGTACATCTACTTCTTTGCATTGAGTGATTTATTATTTATTTCAGTCTTCTTTGTCTGGCGTAATTTGGTTTTTATTGGATATATTTACTTAAAGGTTCTTTACCACTAGGCTGCTGCCTCCTTTTCAGCTGCCTTTGGCACATTAAGCCCAGGTATGCCTTGACTCAACTAAACAATCTCAGTGCTTTCCTTTCCAAATAGAGGAGGCACCAAAGAGGATATCCTGGCAGTATGGGTAGGCTGGATAGGGCTTTGTGCCCAGGAGATCTGTGGAACAAACCTCCTATACTGTGGTCCTGCTGAGCGGCTACTTTGATTTGGTGTTTCCTTTGCATTACAGAGCACCGTTTCCGGGGCTGAGATGGTAGTCCTGCCTCCCCTTTGTCTCTACCCATCCTCGGGGATATTTCTCCCTTCAGGCACTTGCGATGCTTCCCACTGGTTAAGGCAGGGACAAGTCTCTTGCCTGGGAACCCAATATGGTGGAGAACTGGTTGTGTATCTCAATCTCACTTTTTCTAGTGTAGAAACTGCGTTGGGGAAAATATTTCTGTTTGGTACTGGGCAGAATGGAGGGAGGAGCATCACAGATGTGGAAGTCTGATTTTGTTACCTTCTATATTTTTTTCACTTCTTGGTGGCTCCAGGAACTGTCTCATCTTCATATTTGAGTTCTGGGCACTGTATGTTTGTTTTTTATTTTCTGTGGTAGAGGGGTGACTAAAGTCAGCTTGCTTCTGTGCCACCATTTTATTACTGGAAGTCGAGTCATTAACTTTTCTCTGCTTTAGTTTATATATGTGTAATGGATAATTGGACATAGGAATTTTAATATGTGCTTTGTCAGTGTTTAGACTAAATGATATTATATGAAAGTATTTCAAACATTGAAAAGCCCTGTGTAAAAGTTTACAGCACATTTATAGGAAAGCTTCATAGCACAGACATAGGAAAGCTTCTTAACCAGCTGTTTAAGTATGGGACAAGCCATCTGACCGCTTTGAGGTTGGGATCCTAGTATATACTGTTTATGGCTCTTTTCTTTTCCAAATAAAATAGTACAGATGCATTACACTTTTGAATAGTGTTATGAAGTATAGTAGCTGCTAATGCAAAAAATAAGATACCTGTCATAATCTATCACTTTAAAATTCTTTACATTTGTTCATTTAGATTATGGAGAAGAAGGTAATGGTCAGTCATTTGCTGTTTGCAGTTCCTTTGATAAATGGCACTCACTATGATGAAAGTTGAGGATGTAGTCTGAGTTCTAACAATGTATTGTTAAATCATTTGTTCATTTATTCAGTAAACAATGAGTTCCTATGGCAGAGAACAAATTTTTTGTACCTACCCTCCTGGAGCTTAAAGTCTAATAAAGGTAAATAAGCATTAAACAGATCTTCACAAAAGGGAATGAGTAAATTACAATAAATTACAAGTTATGACAGCCTTAATAACTGTTTTCAGAGCTACAATCAAGAGCCTAAAGTGTGTGGTCTCTGCCAAGCTTTAGGGTTTAAGTGACATTCATATCACTTGTTATAGTCCAGGAAATTCTTTGACTGAATTTCTTCAATTGACTTCTTTTAGACTATTGTATGATACTTTGTCTTTAAAAATACTCCAGCAGCTCACATACCTGATGACTAAGAACTTCTGATAGCCATACATTTATTTCCTGCTTACCTGAATTATCAGATGTTGGGAATGTTTCTACTCAAATATCATGATAGTAGCTTACCAGGAGAGTTATTTTTTTTCTTGATTTTCTTAGTTAGATCTTGACATTTTATCTATGCAAAAGTAGGAGAGAGAAGACACAGAAAGATACATTTAAGAGTCTGTTCTTTTGAAATAGAAATAATGAATTATTTAAGTGTTTACAACTGTGATATACAAGATGTCCTCAGACAAGATGCCATCTATTTTTCCTTCTACTTCTTTAAATAATCATTTTTTCTAATTGATAGAATAAGAATAAGAAATAGTGATAACTCCTCCCCCTGCCTGGTGTGACATTCAGATAAACAGTACAATATTTTAGATTTTACTGTCTTAAGTCCAAGTTCACATATGAAAAATCTTACCCAATGTCAAATTCACAACATATTCCTTTTGACTGTGAGAAAACCAATGTTCCATTCTCATTTTTGTCTTAAGTTTGAGAAAAAATGTGGTATTGATATCTGATTCTTGGTAACTTTGTTTATAGCCGTGTTTCCAAGTAGTCATCAAACTCTTTAGAGGAAACATATGCTGATGCCAAATGTTTCCTCTGAAAAAATAAAGGAGTAGATAGAGACTTCAGTAGAACTGAGGTTGTGAATTCTGTTATGCTCTAATGTGATCTTCTTTGGGTACATTGTATCTAATTTTTCTCACTGATCTTCCTTTCCCTGACTTTCTCTTTGGTTTCTCTCTTCCCTGCATCCATTTCAGCATGTGTATTAGTAGCCAATATAAAATGCTGCTGCTTCACTGAATTAACTGTAGGAGAGTAAAAACTTTACCTCTACCCTCTTAGGTTCTTTGGCTGATCCTGAGAATGAATTTAGTGTAAAACATTAACAAGAGAGAAGCATGCAAACTGTTTAATATAAGTTTTATGTGACATGGGAGCCTTCATAAGCAAATGAAGACCCCAAGAAGTAGCAAAAGCTAAATGCTTTTATACGAGGTTTAACAAAGAGAGACAATTATAGAAGAGTAACTTATGTAGAGAGGCTAAATGGAAGATAAGAACTGTTTTTCAAAGGTCTGTTTATACTGAATTCTCTTGGCTATCACTCCCTGTTGAAGAAGGCTTCTTTTCTCTGGGTACAAGGAGGACATCGTTCACATGAAAGTTTTTAATCTCCTGTTTTCAGGAAGAAAAGGGGAGACTACCATGCCCTTTTGCATCTACTGCTTTTCAAATGTCTTTAGCTCAGTAATAATACTATGCCAAAGTGGCATATTTTGGGGTGGCACACTGTGCCACCCCTCCTGCCTCTGATCAGCTTGTTGTTTCAACTCGCTTGCCCTAGATACTTCTTCTGCCAGTTAGACATCTATCTGCATAAGAGGCCAGAAGCTCATCCACGTATCACTTCACACTGACGCAGCATTCCTCTGTCCTCATGACAGCATCCAGATTCCATCTCCCTCAGGAAGAGAATCCCTTCCATTCAGAGTAATGCATGGAAGCAGAGGTTATGCTTCCCCCTACCAGCTGAGAAGGTTTTTTGTTGCCCCCCGCCCACCTCCATGGTGTCCAGGCTCTTGCTTTTTTTTTTTTTTTTTTTTTTTTTGGTAAGACAGAGTCTCGCTTTGTCACCCAGGCTGGAGTGCAGTGGTACGATCTGGGCTCACTGCAAGCTCCACCTCCCGGTTTCACGCCATTCTCCTGCCTCAGCCTCCCAAGTATCTGGGACTACAGGCGCCCGCCACCACGCCCGGGTAATTTTTTGTATTTTTAGTAGAGACAGAGTTTCACCGTGTTAGCCATGGTGGTCTCGATCTCCTGACCTCGTGATATGCCCGCCTCGGCCTCCCAGAGTGCTGGGATTACAGGCGTGAGCCACCGTGCCTGGCCCAGGCTCTTGCTTTTTATCCAGCTCTTGCTTTCTCATGCACTGGGTCTTCCTAATCAGTCCATCCACTTGTCGGAATTAGCAAAATGAAAACAGCTGGAGCTCACGCCTCAGGATCCCTCTTCAGAAATTTATTTATAACTGTGCTTTAATTTGTGGCAGGATGTTTCTTTCCCCAAATGTTTATTTTGAGAGTATTCAAACATACAGAAAAATTGAAGCAGAGTATAATGAATGCCTGAAGCTCATCACTGGAGAACATTTTAGAAGCGCTGTTTTGTATTGCTTTCTACATTTTTCATTCTCTGTTTCAAGTAGATAGCGAGGCTATTTGTGTTTTTACAGCAGGATAAAAGAAAAAGCCTACTGTGCTTTAAAACTGTGCTGCCTCATAAGGTAGCCACTGGCCACATGAGGCTGTTTAAATTTTCATTAAAATTGGATGTACTTAAAAACTGATTTGTTGCACTACCCACATTTTAAATGCTCAGTGGGTACATGTGGCTAGTGGCTCCTGAATTGGACAATATAGGTATGGAGCATTTTTATCCCCTTAGGAAGTTCTACTGGATACCACTTTAAAAGACATTTAGGTCTTCTGTAAAAGACTCAATTCGTTAAATAGGTAAATCTGCGTTTCTTGAAGGGCAGGAAGAGATGGAGAAGTACCTCTGAAGCAACAGAGGGAAGAGCAGTTTCCAGGAACTGGGAAAGGGAGAAAAGCCAATAGGTACTGTAGTGTTTAGGGATCCAGCTGTTGATCTGTAGCAGTGCACCCAGAGGAGACAAAATCTCAGATAAATGGTTGCATGGTATGCCCAGGAGAGCTGAATCTAGGACACAAACCTCAAGGGTCCGCTTTAATTTGGCAGTGGGGAGTCCACCAGAGGCTCTAATAGATGGAAAGGTCAAGAAATTTATCCCATTTTCTAAGCACCGAGTGATATGGTTTAGCTGTGTCCCCACTCAAATCTGAACTTAAATTGTATCTCCCAGAATTCCCCTATATTGTGAGAGGGACCCAGGGTGAGATAATTGAATCACGGAGGCCAGTCTTTCCCATGCTATTCTCGTGATAGTGAATAAGCCTCAGAAGATCTGATGGATTCATCAGGGATGTCTGCTTCTGCTGCTTCCTCATTTTTCTCTTGCTGCCACCATGGAAGAAGTACCTTTCACCTCCTGCCATGATTCTGAGGCCTCCCCAGCCATGTGGAACTGTAAGTCCAATTAAATCTTTTTTTATTTCCGGTTTTGGGTATGTCTTTATCAGCAGTGTGAAAATGGACTAAGACAGTAAACTGGTACCAGTAGAGTGGGGTGCTGCTGAAAAGATACGGAAAAATGTGGAAGTGACTTTGGAACTGGGTAACAGGCAGAGGTTGGAACAGTTTGGAGGGCTCAGAAAAAGACAGGAAAATGTGGGAAAGTTTGGAACTCCCTAGACACTTGTTGAATGACATTGACCAAAAGCCTGGTGGCAACATGGACAATAAGGTCCAGGGGTAGTCTCAGATGGAGCTGAGAAACTTCTTGGGAACTGAAGCAAAGGTGACTCTTGTTATGTTTCAGCAAAGACATTGGTGGCATTTTGCCCCTATCCTAGAGATTTGTGGAACTTTGAACTTGAGAGAGATGATTTCAGGTATCTGGCAGAAGAAACTTCTAAGCAGCAAAGCATTCAAAAGGTGACATGAGTGCTGTTAAAAGCATTTCATTTTAAAAGGGAAACTGAGCATAAAAGTTGCAGCCTGATGAATGCAATAGAAAAGAAAAACCCATTTTCTGAGGAGAAATTCAAGCCAGCTGCAGAAATTTGCATAAGTAGCCAGGAGTCTAATGTTAATCCCCAAGACCATGGGGAACATATCTCCAGGCCATAACAGAGACCTGCACAGCAGCCCCTCCCATCAGAGGCCTGGAGGCCCAGGAGGTTTTGTGGGCCGGGCCCAGGGTCCCCATAAGTATGCAGCATAGGGACTTGGAGCCCTGTGTCCCAACCATTCCAGCCATGTCTGAAAGGGGCCAATGTAGAGCTCAGGCTGTGGCTACAGCTTCCATGTGGTGTTGAGTCTGTGGGTACACAGAACTCAAGAATTGAGATTTGGGAACCTCTGCTGGATTTCAGAAGATGTATGGAAATGCCTGGATGCCCAGGCAAAAGTTTGCTGCAGGGGCGGGGCTCTCATGGAGAACCTCTGCCAGAGCAAGGCAGAAGGGAAATGTGGGGTCATAGACCCCACACAGAGTCCCTACTGGGGCACTGCCTAGTGAAGGTGTGAGAAGAGGGCCACTGTCCTCCAGACCCTGAAGTGTTAGATTTACCGACAGCTTGCACCGAGCACCTGGAAAAGCCACAAACACTCAACACCAGCCCGTGAAAGCAGCCAGGAGGGAGGCTGTACCCTGCAAAGCCACAGGGACAGAGCTACCCAAGGCCATGGGAACCCACCTCTTGCATCAGCGTGACCTGGATGTGAGACCTGGAGTCAAAGGACATCATTTTGGAGTTTTAAAATTTGATGCCCTGTTGGATTTCAGAATTGATTGGGCCCTGTAACCCCCTTCTTTTGACCAATCTCTCCCATTTGGAATGGCTGTATTTACCCAATTCCTGTACTCCCATCATATCTAGGAGGTAACTAACTTGCTTTTGATTTTATAGGCTCATAAGCGGAAGGGATTTGCCTTGTCTCAGATGAGACTTTTCGATTGTAGACTTTTGAGTTAATGCTGAAATGAGTTAAGACTTTGGGGGATTGTTGGGAAGGCGTAATTGGTTTTGAAATGTGAGGAGATGAGATTTAGAGGGGGGAGGGGTGGAAAGATATGGTTTGGCTGTGTCCCCACCCAAATCTCAACTTGAATTGTATCTTGCAGAATTCTCTCATGTTTTGAGAGGGACCCATGGGGAGGTAATTGAATCATGGGGGCCAGTATTTCCTGTGCTATTCTCATGACAGTGAATAAGTCTCACAAGATCTGATGAGTTTTTCGGGGGCTTTGCTTTTGCTTCTTCATCATTTTTCTCTTTCTGCCACCATGTAAGATGTGCCTTTCACCTCCCACTGTGATTCTGAGGCCTCAACCATGTGAAACTATAAGACCAATCAAACCTCTTTTTGTTCCCAGTTTCAGGTACAGGTATTTCTTTATCAGCTGTGTGAAAATGAACTAATACACCAAGTAAGCCTGTGGATATGGTTGATTTCTAGAGAGAAAGATATCATGATACTGAGTAAGAATTAGTTTCTAGCCAGTCTAGTGTCAGTTTGGGATTTAATTATGAATAAAGAGAAGAAATTTGACAACTGAATTTCAATCCCACTTAAAAACATAATAAAAAATTATCTTTGGAAATTATTTTAAACACAGTGTACAAACATATTTACATAAAAAGATAATGTACATATTTGTCGCCACTGGGGGACATTGTTCCCTCATACAAAAGACGAAGATTTTGAAGCAGTGGTTCTCAAACTTGAGCATACATCTGAGGACATTTCATCTGCTTTCTTAGCATTTTTCAAGACTATGATATATTGTTACCTGCAGTCACCTTGTTGTACAATAAATTGTTCTCACCACAAAATGAAAAGTATGTGAGGTAATGCATATGTTAATGACTAGATTTATGAATTCCACAATGTATATATACTTGAAAACAATACGTCATACATGGCAAATACACATAATTTTATATGTCAAGTTAAAAATTAAATAAAATAAGAAAGATAATGGACATTTTTAAAAATCACTTGAAAGGCTTGTTAAAACACAGACTGCTGGACCTCTACCTCTAGAGGTTCTAATTCAGTGGAGATGCTGGGAAGGAGACAAAATATAAATTTTAACATGTTCCCATGTGATGCTGTTGCTGTTGGTCTGGGGACCACACTTGAAAGCCACTACTTTACTAAAAATTTTAAAATATAGTATTAAGACTATGTATTGATCAAACTTACTTCACCATGAGAATATTATAATGAACACAAAGAACAATCTGGATGTACTGATAGGTGGCCTTTATCTGGCATAAGAAAAATGTGTGCAATTATACCATTTTTGGATGGCAATAGTACTATAGAGCCCTATAGAAGGTTATAGTTTCTATATAGTTAAAGAGAAGGTGTACAGTGGATGGGGCACAGCAATGATGTGCAAGATCAAAAAACAGAACCGCTTCTGAGACTAAATTAGCTTAGGTTTTAGACAGAGCCTGGTCCCCAATATACTGGTATAGGAAAACATCTCAAGGTGTGTACCTGGGAGACTTCCTGTTCCAAAATGTTTGTGCAGACACAGGTTTCCTTCACTCTTTATTCCCCCTCTGCGACAAACCAAAACAAATATACAGCCCTGAAATTTCACCAGCAAATTCCAAAAATTCAAATATGAGGATAAATCAGTTCCTGGGAACACAAAGAAGTTAAAAAAATTCTGAGCAGATGGTAAGAGAATCAAATTCTCATATGTGAAATGCCCCTTACTAATATCTGCTCAGTGCCAATTTGGAGAAAATGTCCCCTGATTCACAGTTTCTGCACTGGATAAGGTGAGATCAAGATGAACAACAGCTTTCCTACCATCTTGGATTCCCTGGCAGGAGACCTATTCATGCCTCAATCCACAGTAAGTATTGTGAGTGTCTGGAAGGAGAGAACAGCCAGAGACAAGGGAAGAAGGTGGAACTACCATTCTTAGTACTTGAAACCCTACTCTGTACTTAGGCCAAAGGAGATGCCAAATTACAGTGGCTGTTCACCAGCACCATGTTGTAGGAGGTACATGTCACAGGTCCCCTGAGCACACATCCCCAGCCAGCCTTTTTATATGACCAGGATATCCCCTTTCAAATTTCCCAGTGTAGATGGGCAGTGCTCTGATTGTTTGCTAGTGCTCTGATTGTTTGCAAAGGCAAACCTGAGTTTAAGGTGCCATCTAGTCCTGAAAGGAGGAAGTGACTGAGAAAAAGTATAAGATACTGAACAGGTAATTTAAGAAGAATCTCTAAGTTAACATCCCATCCCCAATTAAAACCAAAACAAGCCAGACAGAGAAGACTGAAATAATTCTTTAATGCAAAGACATAAATATACATCCACAAGAAACAACAGGAAATGGGAAACCATGAAAAACACAAATGGACAATGTAAAGAACCAATGATTGACCCTAATGAGATGGCAATACATCAAAATTTTTGGTCAAAATACATCTGACCAAGACTTCAAAATAATAGTTTTAAGGAAACTCACTGATATCTAAGATAACACAGAAAAGGAACTCAGAAATTTATCGGAGAAATTAAACACGGAGGTTGAAATAAAAAAAAAAAAAGCTAACAGAAATCTTAGAACTAAGAAATATATCTGTGAGTTGAAAAATTCGTTGGAGGCTCTCAACAACTGAATGGATTAAGCAGAGAAAAGAATCAGTGAACTAAAAGACAGGCTATATGAAATCACAGAGGAAAAAAAGAATGAAAAGCAAGATAGAGAATACTACACAGGGGAGCTGGCATGATGGCTGAATAGGAACAGCTCCAGTCTGCAGCTCCCGATGAGACCAACACAGAAGGAGGGTGATTTCTGCATTTACAACCGAGGTACCCAGTTCATCTCACTGGGACTGGTTAGACAGTGGGTGCAGCCCACGGAGGGTGAGCAGAAGCAGGGTGGGGCATCGCCTCACCTGGGAAATGCAAGGGGCTGGGGAACTCCTTCCAGTAGCCAAGGGAAGCCCTGAGGGACTGTGCCATCCAGCCCAGATACTATGCTTTTCCCATAGTTTTTGCAACCCACAGACCAGGACATTCCTTTGTGTGCCTATACCACCAGGGCCTGGGGTTTCAAGCACAAAACTGGGCAGCTGTTTGGGCAGACACCAAGCTAGCTGTAGGAGTTTTTTTTTTCATACCCCAGTGGCACCTGGAACCGCAGTGAGACAGGACTGTTCACTCCCCTGGAAAGGGAACTGAAGCTAGGGAGCCACGTGGTCTCACTCAGCAGGTCCCACTCCCATGGAGCCCAGGTTTCACTGCCAGCACAGCAGTCTGTAGTTGACCTGGGATGATAGACCTCGGTGGGGGCAGGGGCGTCTGTCATTCCTGAGGCTTGAGTAGGCAGTTTTCCCCTCACAGTGTTAAGGAAGCCACTGGGAAGTTCAGACTGTGGGAAGTTCAGATTGTATGAAACAGCACGGCATGGCAAAGTGCCTGGGGCCAGATTGCCTCTCTAGATTCCTCCTCACTGGGCAGGGCATCTCTGAAAGAAAGGCAGCAGCCTCAGTCAGGAGCTTATAGGTAAAACTCCTATCTCCCTGGGGTAGGGCACCCAGGGGAAGGAGTGGCTGTGGGCACAGCTTCAGCAGACTTAAACGTTCCTGCCTGCTGGCTCTGAAGAGAACAGCGGATCTCTCAGCACAGTGCTCAAGCTCTGCTAAGGGACAGACTGCCTCCTCAAGTGGGTCCCTGACGCCTGTGGCTCCTGACTGGGAGAGACCTCCCAGGAGGGGTTGACAGACACTTTATACAGGAGAGCTCCTATTGGCATTAGGCAGGCACCCCTCTGGGATGAAGCTTCCAGAGGAAGGAGCAGGCAGCAATCTTTGCTGTTCTGCAGCCTCTGCCAGTGATACCCAGGCAAACAGGGTCTGGAGTGGACTTCCAGCAAACTCTAGCAGACTTGTAGAAGACGGGCCTGACTGTTAAAAGGAAAACTAACAATCCAAAAGCAATATCAAAAAAAAAAAAAAAAAAAAAAGGACGCTCACACAAACTCCATCCAAAGGCCATCTCAGTGAAAGATCAAAGGTTAAATAAATCCCACAAAAGTTGAAGGAAAAACCAGTCCCCAAATGCTGGAAACCCCAAAAACCAGAACCTCCCTTCTCCTCCAACTTCTCTATAGGAAGGGTGATAAATGGGTTTTAGCTTGTGTCTCCTAATCCAAATCCATCTTGAATTCGTAATCCCCAGGTGGTTAAGGGGGAGGAACCTGGTGGGAAGTGAGTAAATCAAACCCAGGGGGTGGTGGTTTCCCCCCATGCTCGCATAATCTGATCGCGCCTCTCATTCTCCAGGCAAGACATCAGAAAGCTGAGGAGTGAAGATATCTGAGTTCGACAATTGACAATAACTAGGAGTCCGTAGATCGGAAGATTTGGGTAAAAGAAACTACTCATGAGCTAACAGTGTAGCAGTATTTCTTTACATAACCAAGGTAAAGTAAGGCTTAAAGAACGTTGAAAGGAATAAATAGCGTCTATCGCCTTCGATCTTCCTAACTAGAATAACAGTTTTATGAGAAGCTTAACTTCTCATCACCTGATTGATCCGTAAAACAGCAAACAAAAACTTGTCTGATGAGCATCTCACAAGTATTCTAGTAGACACAAGAAAGGCAATGTATGGATAAGGGGATATACAGTCAACGCATGGAAGATCACTTATGGATAAAGCGCTGAGAGACCAGTAGTAATATGAAAGAGCATGAAAAGAAAGGAACGAGCCTCCCAAGGGAATACGGGAACATATGTGAAAAGACCAACCATGGATTGAATGATTGTATAGCGTATTTCTGTACCTGAAAGTGACTGGGAGAATGGAACCAAGTTGGAAAACACACTTCAAGATATTATCCAGGAGAACGTCCCCAACCCAACAAGACAGGCCAACATTCAAATTCAGGAAATACAGAGAACACCACTAAGATACTCCTCAAGAAGAGAAACCTCAAGATGCATAATTGTCAGATTCTCTAAGATTGAAATAAAGGAAATAATGTTAAGGGCAGCCAGAGAAAAAGGTCCGTTTACCTCCAAAGGGAAGCCCATCCGACTAACAGCGAATCTCTGTGCAGAAACCCTACAAGCCAGAAGAGAGTGGAGGCCAATATTCAACATTCTTAAAGAAAAGAATTTTAAACCCATAATTTTATATCCAGCCAAACTAAGCTTCATAAGTGAAGGAGAAATAAAATCACTGACAGACAAGCAAATGCTGAGAAATTTTGTCACCGCCAGGCCTGCCTTACAAGAGCTCCTGAAGGAAGCACTAAATATGGAAAGGAAAAACCGGTACCAGCCACTGCAAAAACATACCAAAATATAAAGACCAATGACGCTATGAAGAAACCGCATGAAAAAAATATGCAAAATAAACAGATAGCATCATGATGACAGGATTAAATTACACATAACAGTATTAACCTTAAATATAAATGGGCTAAATGGCACAATTAAATGACACAGATGGGCAATTTGGATAAAGAGTCAAGACCCATCTGTCTTGACCCATCTCACATGCATCAGGAGACCCATCTCACGTACAAAGACGCACATAGGCTCAAAATAAACGGATGGAGGAATATTTACCAAACAAATGGAAAGAAAAAAAAAAAGCAGGGGTTGCAATCCTAGGCTCTGACAAAACAGACTTTACATCAGCAAAGGTCAAAAAGACAAAGAAGGGCATTACATAATGGTAAAGGGATCAATGCAACAAAAAGAGCTAACTATCCTAAATGTATATTCACCCAATACAGAAGCACCCAGGTTCATAAAACAAGTTCTTAGAGACCTACAAAGAGACTTAGACCCCAAACAATAATAGTGAGAGACTTTAACAGCCCACTATCAATATTAGACAGATCAACGAGACAGGAAATTAACAACTGTATTCAGGACTTGAACTCAGCTTTGGACCAAGTGGACCTAATAGACACCTACAGAACTTTCCACCCCAAACCAATGGATTATACATTCTTTCCAGCACCACATGGCACTTATTCTAAAATAGACTACGTAATTGGAAGCAAAACACTCCTCAGCAAACGCAAAAAACAGAAATCATAAAAAACTGTCTCTCAGACCACAGTGCAATCAAATTAGACGTCAGGATTAAGAAACTCACTCAAAACTGCACAACTACATGGAAACTGAACAACTTGCTACTGAATGACTACTGGGTAAATCACAAAATTAAAGCAGAAATAAATAAATTCTTTGTAACCAATGAAAACAAAGATACAACGTACCAGAATCTCTGGGACACAACTAAAACAGTGTTAAGAGTGAAATTTATAGCACATTAAATATATGTGTATATATATATATAATATTATATATAGAGAGAGCACTAAATTTACAGCATATCAGAAAGTGGGAAAGATCTAAAATCGACACCCTAACATCACAATTAAAATAACTAGAGAAGCAAGACCAAACAAATCAAAAAGCTAGCAGAAGACAAGGAATAACTAAGATCAGAGCATAACTGAAGGAGATAGAGACACAAAAAACCCTTCAAAAAATCAATGAATCCAGGAGGTGGGTTTTTGAAAAGATTACCAAAATAGGCCACTAGTCAGACTAATAAAGAATAAAAGAGAGAAGAATCAAATAGACACAATAAAAAATGATAAAGGGGATATCACCACTGATTCCACAGAAACACAAACTACCATCAGAGTATACTATAAACACCTCTGCGCAAATAAAGTAGAAAATCCAGAAGAAATGGATAAGTTCCTGGACACATACACCCTCCCAAGACTAAACCAGGAAGATGTCGAATCCCTGAACGGACCAATAACAAGTTCTGAAATTGAGGGAGCAATTAACAGCCTACCAACCAAAAAAAAAAAAAAAAAAAAAAAAAAAAAAAAAAAAAAAAAAAAAAAAAAACAAACAAACAAAAAAAATAAAAAATAAAAAATAAAAAAACCCAAAGCCGAGGACCAGATGGATTCCCAGCCAAATTCTACTAGAGGTACAAAGAGAAGCTGGTTACCATTCCTTCTGAAAGTATTCCAAACAATAGAAAAAGCCCTAACTTATTTTATGAGGCCAGCATCATCCTGATACCAACCTGGCAAAGACACAACAAAAAAAGAAAATTTCAGGCCAATATCCCTGAGGAACATCAATGTGAAAATCCTTGATAAAATACTGGCAAACTGAATCCAACAGCACATCAAAAAACTTATCTGCCACAATCAAGTTGGCTTCATCTCTGGAGTACAAAGCTGGTTCAACATAGGCAAATCAATAAACGTAATCCATCACATAAACAGAACCAATGACAGAAACCACATGATTATCTCAATAGATGCAGAAAAGGTATTTGATAAAATTCAACACCACTTCATGCTAAAAACACTCAATAAACTAGGTATTGATGGAACGTATCTCAAAATAATAAGAGCTATTTATGAAAAACCTTCATAGCCAATATCATACTGAATGGGCAAAAGCTGAAAGCATTCCCTTTGAAAACCAGAACAAGACAAGGATGCCCTCTCTTACCACTCCTGTTCAAAATAGTATTGAATTTCTGGCCAGGGCAATCAGGCAAGAGAAAGAAATAAAGGATATTCAAATAGGAAGAGAGGAAGTCAAATTGTCTCTGTTTGCAGATGACATGATTGTATATTTAGAAAACCCCATCTTCTCAGCTGAAGGACTCCTTAAGCTGATAAACAACTTCAGCAAAGTCTCGGGATACAAATCAATGTGCAAAAATCACAAGCATTCCTATACGTCAATAACAGACAGACAGCCAAATCATGAGTGAACTCCCATTCACAATTGCTACAAAGAAAATAAAATACCTAGGAATACAACTTACAAGGGACATGAAGAACCTCTTCAAGGAGAACTACAAACCACTGCTCAAGGAAATAAGAGAGGACACCAAAAAGTTGGAAACACATTCTATACTCATGGATGGGAAGAATCAATATGAAGTGACCATACTGCCCCAAGTAATTTATAGATTCAATGCTATTCCCATCAAGCTACCACTGACTTTCTTCGCAGAACTAGAAAAAACTACTTTAAATTTCAGATGGAACCAAAAAAGAGCCTGTATAGCCAAGACAATCCTAGGCAAAAAGTACAAAGCTGGAGGCATCATGCTACCTGACTTCAAACTATACTACAAAGTTACAGTAACCAAAACAGCATGGTACTGGTACCAAAACAGATATATAGACCAACGGAACAGAACAGAAGCCTCAGAAATAACACCACACATCTACAACCATATGATCTTTGACACACCTGACAAAAACCAGCAATGGGGAAAGGATTCCCTATATAATAAATGATGCTGGGAAAACTGGCTAGCCATATGCAGAAAACTGAAACTGGACCCCTTCCTTACACCTTGTACAAAAATTAACTAGAGATGGATTAGAGACTTCAACATAAAACCTAAAACCATAAAAGCCCTAGAAGAAAACCTAGGCAATACCATTCAGGACATGAGCATGGGCAAAGACTTCATGACTAAAACACCAAAAGCAATGGCAACAAAAGCCAAAATTGACAAATGGGATCTAATTAAACTAAAGAGCTTCTGCACAGCAAAAGAAACTACCATCAGAGTGAACAAGCAACCTACAGAATGGGAGAAAATTTTTGCAATCTATACATCTGA